>NW_009695358.1:172934-216299 GCF_000703405.1 Apaloderma vittatum | reverse complement strand
GAGACTTCCTGAGGTGCAGGTTGGTAAAGAAATTCTGTCTTCTTCAGGCTGACTTCCAGCCTTTGCACTTCCAGGCTTTGAACGTGGTGTGTGGGTCCGTACATTGCTTTCAGAGCCTCACAGAATCCTCTGTGGTCACCTGAATCAGCACATAGTTGAGTCTTTTCTGCTAGGTTGATCCACCACTTGTTCCGGATATCTCGAAGTTTCTGTTGGAGCTTACTACATGCAGGACGAAAGGCTGCTTTTCTTACATGGCAAGATGGCTGAGCAAGGTGTGCTTGGTGAGCATTTCTCTTCTCCGTCAACTACTCCTGGATCTCTTGATTGTTTTCATCAAATCAGTCTTTGTTTTTCTTGGAGGAGAACCCTAAAGATTCTGCAGAAGACTGGAGGATGCTATTTTTAATATGTTGCCAAAGTGCTTCAGGAGAGGGATCTATGAGATGCTCTTCACGTCTAGTTTGAAGGTTTATCTGGAAGCTGTCTCTCACTGTAGCTGTTTGAAGAATGTTGACTTGGAGCCTCCTCCTTGGAATGCCGTCCCTCTCAGGTTTGGGCTTAAAATGGAGGTTAAGTTTGCATCGCACAAGGCAGTGATCTGTTTGACATTCTGCACTAGGCATCACTCGGGTGTGACGGACATCGCGAATACTGCTCTGGCCCACTAAGATGTAGTCAGTGAGGTGCCAGTGCTTGGATCGAGGATGCATCCAGGTTGTCTTCAAGCTGTCTTTCTACTGAAAGACAGTGTTGGTGATGGTGAGGTGCTGCCCTGCACAAAACTTGAGCAAGAAGCGACCACTGTCATTGCAGTTTCCAACACCAGGCTTGCCTAGTACTCCTTTCCAGGCTTCAGAGTTCTTTCCTACTCTGGCGTTGAAGTCACCAAGGATTATGATCTTATCACCTGCAGGAACCTTTTGGGTGAGGCGGTGCAGGTCAGTGTAGAACTTGTCCTTTTCCACAGGATCAGCTTGGAGAGTTGGGGCATATATGCTGAAGAGAACAACATGTTGCTTGTTGTGTAGTGGGAGGCATAGGGAGATAATGTGATCGGAATGACCTCTTGGCAGATTTTCAAGTTTGGAGGCGATGGAGTTTTTAATCATGAAACCAACTCCTGAAAGGTGTCTTCTTTCTGTCCTCTGTCTCCAGGGTTTGCCTGACCAGTAGAGTGTGTAGCCAGCACCGTGTTGTTTGAGGCTGCCTTCCTCATGGAGACGAACTTCACCGAGAGCAGCAATGTCGATGTTGAGTCGTGATAGTTTGTGGGCAATTAGAGCAGAACGATGCTCAGGACATCCACTATCCGCAGTATCAAGCGTGGTTCTAACGTTCCAACATGCGAGTGTCAATCTGAACACACACTGTTTAAAAACAAATGATGTTTTAAAAGATCTGTCCTGTATGTGATGCAAATAACCAAAGATTTGCAGGGATACTTCATGCACCAGTAACATGAGCAGATCCTCCAAGTGAGCCATCATGAGCTACAAATTCACAATATATTGGTATCTTCTCACCAGTGCTCTTTAAGGCTGGGAGACAGAGTTTGAATTTTAGTATATTTTTATTTATTAAAAAGTTTATGCTACAGCCTGATCTGTTTAAATGCTGATATATGCTCCCTTAAATTTTTGCTGTTGGTTCCCTCCCCCAAATCTCTTACCTACTTGTTCTAAGAATTAGAGTCTCTAGAGAGTTAATCCCAGTATCCCAAAATAGAAGATATTGAAGATATCTAACCTACATTTTTGTCTGTGAAGGGTGGTTAACTATCAAGGGGAAGAAAAAGATTTCTTCTCCAGAGGCAACCTCTGATTCAAAATTTACTGCTTTCTTTAGACAAATTATCTCGTTAACCACAAACGTGCATCACATGGTTCTTTTCCTTCCCTATTCTACTAAAGTTCTCTGGAAATCTGCCATAAACTCCATCATTTCTCTTATTCAGTATCATAATGAGACCCCGTAAGTGATCGTAAGCAATATCATCCTTGGTATGGTATCTCTTATACAAATTTATCCTGCAATTTTTTATTTATCAGGAATAAACATTTTTGAGAGTTAATTTTATTTTACCAAGCTATATATTTACACAGGCATAATTTGCCAGTCCCTTTGTTCACTTGACAGCACCCAGTTATCCCCTGAACTCCTTCACAGAACACTTAATCTCCCACTTTGGCAATTGCTATCGTATTTCAGCAAACCTTTCTGTTAAGACTCTCTCTCTCTCCAATCTGTTAATAGTTCTGGCCTTTAGGAGCTTCAGATAATTCCCAACAAGTCCTTTTACTGTGGCAGCAGGGCCTTCCTCCCCAGGTGTGCACTTCAGTCTTCCTCACCTGGTTTCTGCTACACTCCTATCTTTCCTAACTCAAGAATTTCTATTCCTCTTTCTGACTAATATTTTGTCATGCAGGCAAGATCTGATTGAGTCATATTTACTGCCGCCTGGTGCACTCCATAAATCTTTACATTTTCCTTCCTACAAATTATAGGCTCTAGTAATATATACCCTGTAACCATGCATTAACATTCATTCTATTTTTATTTTGCATAAATGCTAGCACTGACTTGGAATTGCTCTTGCTTCAGCACCAGGGAAGGAGGGAGAAAGAGGATGATTTTGAAATTCGTGATGCTCACCTATGCTCCTCCAGAAGATGACTTCCACTGCTGCAGAATCAGGCCAAGGCTGAATGTTTTAAAAACCTCCCTGAATTTTTTTCAGTATCATTAAAGCAATGGTAACTAAATCTAGAATGATCTCCAAACATCTTAATTGTGTAAACCCTGAGAAAATAAGAAACATTTTAGATAGTGATCACGATTTTGGAAAAAAAAAAAAAAAAAAAAAAGAACAACTACCTGGATTAGAATGGGGGACATTTCATTTATTTGACGCACCAAGGGGGTTTGAAATTGTGCTTCACCTTTAAATGCTAATCCACTCTTAAAAATACACCTTGGGTGCTTCCAATCTATGTTGAAAATGTCTCTCTGGCCTCCCTAGTAGATAGCGCTTGTTGCAAACTGGCTGTAGTGGAAGTAATGTAAAGGACCGTCTATATGTTAAATGCGAGGGTACCCTCTAGTGGTGACAGAGATGGATCCTCTCCATGGGTCACAAACAGTCTATTAGAACAGGGCCCAGCAGTGCTCTTCCCCATATATTAAATACCATCCCAAACGCAGGCATTTGCTCTTTATAGAACATTTTTAATTTTCTTCTTGCACCTTTTTAATTTAATTTCTTTACTACTTGCTTCTTTTTTACCTCCTGTGTGATTTCTTTCTCACTGCACAACATCCGTGCAGAAATTCAGAGTATAACTTTCCCTAAACATGAAAGTGAGTTTAGGGAATCGGTGGAGTCATCATTGGAGAGCAATAAGATGTTTAGTAAGTGCCTTTATGGCTGAATTGGAATAATCTGATTTTCATATCTGATGTCGATTTTACTAAAACATCTGCATTTTGATTTTCACGAGTGGAGATCAACTAATTAATTAGCAGGAGGAACAAACACCAGTCTGGCACAGTGAGCGATGGCTACGCACAACACAAGCCTTTTACTAACCTCAGCAAGGAAGAAAACCCAATAATGAGAAAACAGACCCAGAATGCAGAGTCTGACTATTGTGAAAATGAGAGTTCAGCAGCAACTGAGGATCTCTCCTCCGAGTATGGTGGTTCTGTGCAGCCAACAACGTTCCGTACCAAACTGCACAGCTACAAACTACATAGCTTTTAGTCTTTTCCTTGAGTTAGCCTAAAGGTCAGCAATACAATCCTGGGGGTCATAATGCACAGAAAATACCGTGTTCAAATGCCTTACCAGCATTTAAAAACACACTTAGCTTTCCTGAAAATAATTTCACATGGCAGGTGGCAGCAAGTTGTTCCACTCTTTAATTTTAGTGAATAATCAAATTATTATTTTTAATATCATTAATTAAGCCTCAGTAGCATGGTTCATAGTTTGGTTCTCTTCTCAAACGATTGATCTTGGGAAAAGCTTGTAACCATCCTCATGAAGATTCATGCCTCTGCGTGTATGTATAGGAATATAAAAGGACTGTCAGCTGCTATTTTTGTGCTTCGCCATCCCCTGGATTTGTCGGTGTTTAATGAAAAGGAAAAGATTTCATTGTCTACGTTGCTACAGAATAGCAAGAAGTAATTGCAGACAAGACTGAACAGACCAAAAGCAGGGAGAAATCTGTGTCTCTTCTTTATCTTGTTCCATTTTTTCTTTCCAGTGAGAGACTTAAAGAAAAATTTGACATAACTTCTTTTGAGCAATAAAGACCAGAAATATGGCATACGAATCAAGATAGAAATTGGGTAGGTGTGCTACAGGGAAGGGTTCTATGGTACAGAAAGGAAAATTAAAACACTGGAGTACCTGGGAGAATGAGGACATTACTGTGCGTAACCCTCGCAGGCAGCACAAAAGATCATGTTCAGGCTGCCCATACACCCTCAAGCAAACATGCCAAAGAACATCACCTCAAATTTTTTGTTTTATGAAGTTGGTCTGAAATGTCCTGGGAACCACAAGAACTTAAGAAATTCTACATCCTGCCAGTTTTCTCCTAGCAGCCAGTCCACGCTGTCAGTAGAAAATATATCTGTTTTAACCTAAAGCTGGTTTTCAAACCACTGAATGACATCAGGTCAACTGAATGAACTATGAGGTTTTTCTTACTCCAAACTACCTGATAGAAAATATGAAGATGGTTGCAGCAGGCACAGAAATTGATGGACACCAGCCCTTGTCTGATGAAAGCCCTGTAATGTGGGAACAAGACTGTGAAGAAACACGTTGGAACAATGCATTTGGGTGTCAGCCTCCAGCAAATTCCAGTCACAGAGTAGGCGTGATGCCTTTCCCTTCTGACAGTTTGGGGAAAACAAAGTTTTCTGAAAGTTCAGAGGCTACTTGCTAGCTGGGATACTAGAATAGCTTGCCAGCAGAAACTCAGCTATCAGTGACATCAGTATTTTAATCTGACTTAAGCCCTCCACCTCCGCTAAGGAAGCCTCTGTTGATATTTTAAGTGTATTTTTTTTTTCTGATCCATGTCTCAGTCGTGGAATAGCACGAGCTCCCCACAGCCCTCTCTCAGGCTTGCAGGCTATTTTGGAGGGGATGGCTCGAGCACCGCACTTTTGCTGCCCAAGGCTGACATAAGCAGGGAACTGCCCAACTCTGCTGATTCATGTGCTCTGCACATTTCCATCTGCGACTTAAGCCTTATCGGCACAATGATGTCCCCTTTACCAGCATGTCTAACTCAATCTACGTGTTCAGACTTCCCTTCTTCTTAAGTCCAGATTCTCAGGCTTCTCTGGAACTATTTTCAGTTGATATAATTGTTAGTGTTACATATTGGTCCTGAAAGTATTATTCTGTCTCGTTTTCTCAGCACTACATACGTGTCCCTAAAATGCAGGGTATTTAAAAGTGCAGAAACACACTCTGGACATATATATTATTCTATTTCAGGCCTCTTCTAGAAAATTTCTATACTGCTCATCTCTCATAACCAGGGGCAGTGAGTAAAATGCAGAATACTTGTGTAAAATAACAGTAATAAATATTTTAGCAGTAACTCTATTGTAGGTCTTCGTTATGTTTAAAAAAAATGAAGTTACCTCCTTCATATTAGTTTTTAAGTAAAGTCCATGAGTAAATGCTTTTGATAGCCAGGTTTTACAGTGCAAGTGAAGAAAATTTTATACATAAACAGAGATATGGAAATTATTTATTACTGTCACTAGAAAATGTTACATAAACCTTTCTGCATTCTTTGTACCACTGAAGAAAATTTTATACATAAACAGAGATATAGAAATTATTTATTACTGTCACTAGAAAATGTTACATAAACCTTTCTGCATTCTTTGTACCACCTAAGAACAAGCACAATTCTCCTTCGCCTCATACCAAGTGATCTCACATGCTAGACATGCTGAATTATGAGCCTAAACAGATATTAATCACTCTGGAATTCCACAATTCATTAGTTAAAAGGTAGGTTAAAGTTGTTTTAGAAGAAAAACATAAAAGAAGGAGGGGGAAGAAACAGAGAACAAGTGAGTAGCAAATGTGATATTATATAATTAACATCAAAATTGCCAATCTGTATCTTGCTATGCCTCAAAATCAGCAAAACTGGCAGAACCATCCTCTTTTAAAAAAAAAAAAAAACTTACACTCAATAATTCTCATTCATTCATGCTAAGTAGCTTGAAAAAGTTCCCAGTACCCAGCACAGTGCTGTTGGCAAAGCAGCTTCCAGTCCTGTGAAAATGTTCTATTTCTGTAATGCAGCTTAATCAGTATTGATACACTTCTTACTCACAGAAAGGCAGTAATCACCATAAAGACACTTGGTATTTATATATGAGCAACGTGTGTAATTCCATCAGAAATGCACTGCGCTTCAGTATTCAGGGTAACATGGCTAAAGGCTTCCAAAAATTTGTCCCATTACATACAAATGCCTGTCTTCCAGAGCTTTCTAACTAATCTGTTCACATCTGGTTTGAGTTCAAGGCAAAGCCTAAGGAAATATTTTCATTATTAAATGACTAAATGTTCATTTTTTTCAGTATAATACTATCCACCAATATACTTATTTCTCTCTTGTTAAATGAAATGTTCAACTTAATTAAGGAAATTCTCAGGGAAGATCTGATTTCCATCAGCCAACGGCAAACTCAAAGAAAACAGCTGCTCTGTAACAAAAATTAGGGCATTTTCCAAACATCAGGTTGTAGCTTTGTACTTTGTTTTGCTCTAGCAATCTACGTTTAGTTAAAAAAAGCAAGTGGAGATCAATTAAGACATGGAGTAAATTTGGGTTAAAAACCCCAGAGAGTAGGATTGAATACCTTCGTGTCTCAGTAAGAATCCTTGAAGGGCTCCTTCTATGTGCTAGGCATTTTCTTTGGCTTTGCTAAACCCACTGGCCTCTGCTCACCTGAAAGCTGCTAAAGTCTTCAGTGAAAAATCTGTCGAGCTTCAGCCTTAAACAAGGACTTCTTCAGTCACCTCTCAAAATCCAGGCAACGTTTATTCCTGACAGGCAACCTAATTTTAGTTTAATTTTATCTAAGGAAGAGAACGTCTCTACAGGAAGACTAATATTTACAACTAATCTTCATTGAAACTCTTCACTGAGAAATACAGAAGAAAACTTGCATCTGAACCTATAATTGGGTACTGCCACTCCCTCCTCCTCCCCCAACTTCCTGCCGGTAACGATAAAATTACCCTGGTCTTTATGCCATACTCTATTTTCAGGCGCGTGGACAGCATCGCCAAACCCATAGCTCGCACCAAGGCATGCCCAAAGTCATTCAACAGCATCCCTTCAAAAAGCCAGAGGAGCATTTTGAACTGTCCTAGGATGTCTCTGAGATGATCCGTGTGATGCACAGGTTGTCACCCAAGGCCAAGCAGAGCAGGAGGGGCCCTGTGAACTAACTTGCATGGGAAAAAACAAGAAAGTGTCTGAAATGCTGTCATTATTTAGCAGTTAGCATCTTGCTTAGGACTGGGCAGAGATGTCTTCTCTTCCATACTACCCCAGCTGGGTCTGTCAAAGCCTTATTCCCGATCCCCTTTTTTTTTTCTTTTTTGGAAACCAGTAACTTCTTTCAAACCATAGCTACCAGCACTCCGTTTTATCTGACAGCTCTGTGATAAAGCTACCATGAAGCTAACATTAAAAAATGAAAGATGTTGCAACTCCCTACCCAGTTTCAAGAGATTTCAACTCCAAGGAAGATACCTGAATCACATCTGCATAAGGGAAGGGGAAAGAGGAGCCTCAGAGCTGAGAAATCCACTCCACCCTGTAAAAACAAAACAAAGCATCCTCAAAATGTACAAAGAGCAGAGTACAAGTGTGCAAAACCCACTAACCTAGTGCTTAGGACATTCTCCTAGGAGGACAATTTATGTGCCTTTTATAGAAAGCCATTGCTGGATACAATAAACTAGTCCTTAGAGATGGCAGTGAAAAGTCAGTGTTTCCTGCCAGATGGTACAGCACGCACACGGGGCCTGTGAGAGCTGCCCCAGCTTCCAGCAGCCGCTCAGTGCCCCAAGGAAACCCAAAATACCAGAAAAGAGTACATGAGCACAGCAGGTACTTCTGTGTTGGACAGCATTTGAAACGATTACAAAATGGCCTCTGTCTCCCTCAGATACTTCTTGATGTAAAAACAAAAGTCCAGATTGACACATGTTCCTCACAACCTTCAGAAAGACAAAGATAAGGATCTGATTTTATTTTTATACACCAGCACAAAATAAAGTGTGGAGCCTGATAACTGCAAAGAGCATGGTGCCATGGTTACCAGTGACATTAGGTCCCTGACTGAGCAAACTAGCTGCAGGAATGATTTCTGTATAAACAGAATTACTCAATTATGTTAGCTGTGTGTCTATAAAATGCGATGCAACTGGATTTCACAGATGCAAGATGCTGTTTGTGTTTGCTCTGTCTGCATGTATACTCTTCAGTAAACACTCTCTTGCTCTGCTCAGCGGTCACACTGCTTTCATGCCGCCTTCACCTCTTACACCTGCTTTGCACTAACCATCAAGAACTGGACTGACACACAGCTGCCAGCAATTGCAACTTTGTTCTCAAGTCCCCTCCCCTATTGTTCCAGGCAAAATAAAACATATCAAAAATGATTACTTTTCCCCTCTTTAATGGAAAACACACATTTTCCTTGCATGACTTGCTAGAGATCAAACAAAGAACTGGGATTCTTGGAACTCGAGTGTCATCCCTGTCTCTGAAATTAAAATCATAGCATGGTACTAGTTGCAGTTTATCTGGTGTAAGAGCGGGCCAAAAGCAGGGCTACCTTCGAAGATATAGCAGGTTGCTGAGGGCTGGTCCAGCTGAGTTTTGAATTCATTCGATGACACAAATTTCACAGCTCAGCTGCTCTGGACCCCTGCTCAGTGCTTTACCAAGCTCACAGAAACACCTTCCCAGTGGCCAGGTTTGTAAGATGATACAAGCCTCTATTTTCATAACTGCAAAGTGGCAATAATATAATAATCATCTTTCATAAAACAGAGCTGCTGATGAGAAGCATGGTGGTAGTCAGTTGTGTCTACTAACAAGATTCAATCTGAGAACAGCCACAATTTTAAATGTAAGCATGCAAAAGGTTTGCAAAAGTTTTTCCTCTAGAAGTAGAAGGAAGAGGAATTAATCATATTCCCAGATCTGATTCGTAGATCAGTGCCGCATGCAGTGAGATGTCAGTTTGCATGTCAGGGATTTTATATCAGTGATGTGATCCCAGAAATGAGAATTCCAGAGACGGAACCATTCCCTCTCACGGGATAGAGGTTTCCTTCAGTGAACATAGCAGCAATCCCAGGGGTAACAGTCGAGATACACAAACTACTGAGCATGTTTGATAATCCAGCAACAAAGCAAATCCTCTAGGGCTCCAAGGAGGAGACAAGATCCTGTTGTGAATCAAACACTTAGTCTTATCTGGGGTGCAGAATGATATGAAGTAAGACTGAAAACTAGTTACAGTTACTTGAACATTAAACACCACCATAAAGCACTGACTTAAGGTATGAATATAATAGAGCAACACCAGGACAAGGTCCTCAGGCCTGACTTTGCCTCTCAGTAGAGAACAGGCTGTGCCCTTGGAAAATACTATTCCAAAGAGGAAGCATTCATCTGCTCTGTGCTTGTGTTAAAACTAGACAAACACACACCTGGGAATCCCTAAGGATCCACTTCCTGGCGTCCATAGGAAATGTGGGACACAAAATTACCTCGAGGACAGCAGAAGGTGCAATTGATAGTTTATTCAGTTTATGTCACAAGCAAAATGATTCTATATCACATCCAAACAGCAGCACTGCTGCGAGTGCTTATTGACGGTTGCTGTTACCTAGCACTGGAGTGACATGGATTTTATATTCATAAAATAAATTACTAAATTGGCCTTAATCCCTTCTTCATTGTAAATTAAAGGAGCTACACCCATCAACAGCCTGTCACCAGTGGAGTCAACTGGACCATTTCTTCCAGTCTCTGAGACGACAAAAAGGGTATTTAAATATGGGATAGAACTCCAAATCTTTCAATAGAATTGCAATAGTTTCTCCTTCTGAGTTTCTGCCTTAGCCTAATAATCCTTGATGGTCACAGAATAATCCAAATGGAGGCTAATCCAAATATAGCTGCTTGGCAGGTTTTTATAACTAGTATTCTTTCATATCTCACTTCGCATCTCTTTATGATCCTTATCCCTTAAAAGCCTTTGATTGATGCTGTGAAAGAAAATCTCTGGAATTCCAAACTTTCTTCTCCTGTGCCACTTTCAGTCACTTCACTGTCAGACACTTTCTCAAGCTTCAGATGCTTGCCACAAATTCTTGAAACAAATAGGTTATGGTATCCCTTCTCTTGCCACCAACACACAGAATTTACGAGTATTTCACTGTTTCCTTGGTACACATAAACACAACTTCTGTTTATTCCTTCCTTGTCCCATAGTCACAGCAAATAACCTCTACGTTCCCCTTGTCCTAGGACAGCTGGATGCAGTGAAAGTCAGATTAAGAGGATGATTTTTTGAGAGAACAATGTTGGTCATGTTTTTGAAATTTTCTTCTAGTCTTTTCACCACCGAGCTAAACGTGGCGATCGAAGAAAGAGTGTAAATTAGCTCAAGAGTGACTGAGGCTGTGGGATTTGGGTGAACTTTTTACTGTACTCATTTCATAGTCTTCAGTAGAAATTCTAAGGCAGGTAGCAAGGGAAAGGTGTAAATTCGGAGTCCAATATTCTTCCAGTTAGTTAAATCTATTTAAACACAATTTAAAGTTTGTGGAGTGGTTGTCAGGGAACCATAACAGAGCCTATTGGGCTTACAGGAGTGCAGGTGGCCTGACTTGTACAATCTCACACACCACTGCCAAGCCAAGAAATTAAACACAGGCACTTAGGTCTTAACCAGAAATGGTCCATAGCCCATTCGCAATACTCAGGTGAGATTCTGAAACCAAGAGAGAGAATTTTTCCCCTCATGCTTTGATCATCCTTTCATAAGCCATTCCCACTCCCCTCAAGAGTCAATTAAGGAGAAGGGGCTTTAAGACTGAAAAATAATAAAGGATGAAAAAAGGCAAAACCTCAAAGCATAACAATGGCAAGAACACTGTGATTTCACCTCCCGTTATTGACTTTTACTTTTAATCCTTCACTGGCTGAGAAAGGATATGTGGATCTAAAAAAGTGATTATTACATACAATTTGTGACTATACTAAATAAATTTAAAAAAACAATAAGGAACTTCTACCAGTATGATATTGAACATTCAGATTAAATGAAGAAAACTCAGTCTTACTGTTTATGCTTCATGATCTGTTTTTCTATCTGAAAGGAGAAAAGCTGCAATCCATCCCTCATTTATTTTTCTTTTCCATTCTTTATCTACCAATAGCAACACTAATAGCAGGGTTGATAACAGTTACAGTTTAGTTTTATTGCCAGAAAACATTCCTTCAGGCATAAAAATGTACCTACCAGTTAAAACTCAAGTTCCTTAGTGAGTACAATACTTACTCCAACAGATGCAGTAATAACAGGATTTGATGTGTCAGACTCTAAAAGACAATTTAAACAGTGAATTTTCAGTGAGTACAAGCAAATCAACTTTATCAAAGTAGCAATTGTGTCATTTCACCTCTGCTTATTTTGGGAATTTCTAATGCACACACATAGTTGGACGTAAGTGCTAGACAATAATTATATACAGGACTGAATGTGAAGAGCAACATTTTCACAATCACTTGTACATATTTAGTTTTTACACTTTTTTTTCTGGTAGTTTTGGGTTGGTTTTTTTTCCCTGTTTTTCTTCTCTGAGGACTTGACAGCATATGTTAAAGACATCCACATTGTGACTTTTGATTGTTATTTTGGGAATCTAGAATGATTTCTTCTAGGCTGCACTTTTTTCCAGAAATTGGAGACTTGTTCCCATCTGTGCTGAGCTTCAATGGAAGCTTCCCATTCCTCAGTTCACTCAGAATAGAATAGGAAAATCCTCTTAGCTGTGTACAATTCTGTTACAAAACCCCCAAACCAATGCATGTGAAATAACTATTGCTTTTCAGCAGTTACATAATGCACCATACATAAGCTGCACAGTAGAAGAAACAGCAACATAAATGCCTAAAGACTCTAATATAGTTCAAGAAAGAAAAGACAAAAGTAAAAGAATCAGAGATGTTTTGAGACAATCTGGTTGTTGGGGGACCACTGGAAAAACTTTGGGAATGAGCAGTTATGTTGATCTCTACAGTACACGACATACAGAAGTTAAATAACTAATACAAAAAGCAGATATGGGTTGTATATTGAACATGCATTCCAAATCACATGAAAATTTAGTCAGGAAGTTCTGACTCCAGGATTTCGTATGTCCGATATCCAAATGGGATTATCTATTTTCAGCTTCACTGGAATAGAAGAGATCTGACAAAACAGCTTCATTCTATGGTCTGAACAGAAATAGAGCCCGTGGGGGAAAAAAAGAAGTTTTCTCTTTAAATGCCAAAGTATTTCTCAGCTGGGGAAGATTTGCAATAGCATCTTTAGATTTCAGTTGGCACACATTTGTTCTGTAACACAGTCACAACAGAGGTAAGTGCAGTCCATTTTCAAAGCCAGATAATCCAAAACATGGAACAGTTAAAGGGTATGATCACAAAGCAAATCCGTTGCAAGAGAATGGAAGAGAACACAGGTAATCTCCCCATTATTATTTTTATTATTAGAAGAAAGCTATTTTAGAAAATCGTTGTGACTTCTATGCTTTCACTGCTGTAACCTACAAGTAGCACCACACTAAGTACACCACCGCCTGCACTCAAAAAAATTTTCAAAGCGGATTTTCATTGAGATTTTCTCTGGCTTTACATTCAACTCTTTGTGAAAAACGAAGATTGATTTAAATCAAGAATAGTCAGGATCCTCATGGAAAGCCTAATGAAAGGTTTTATGTGCTTAGATTTCTATTATTTTTCCCCCCAATAAAAATAATTTTTCCATAACATTTTGGGCTACTCAGTGTATTTCTTTCCAAAGTTTTCACTGAAAAAAGAAAACTAATTACTTGATGATGTCTAAGCCTCAAGAATATATTTCCTTGAACATACACAATGAGAAATATTGAACAAAGCCTGTAAGAAACCTTTCATTGCTGGGTACTTAGCAGAATTGATTGAAATTCAGATCGGCTGCCCAGTGGCAAATTTTGTTAATTCAGTATCTATTTTCATCCCAAATCAAGATGAAAAATTGAAGCAGTCATAGATTCTGTAGAACAAAATGCACTCAACAGTTCTGCCATAAAGACAATTGACTTTTAAAAGTAAGGTAAATTCTATTTTTTCTTTCTTAGATATACCTTCTCCTGAAGTTAGCAGGGAGCTTGTAACCCTTGTTTTCCCCAGTGAGACATTATACTCTTTAGTGTTATTTTCCTCTGCTAATTCTCTGCTATTTTATTAAAAGGAAAAAAAAAAAAAGGCATTTACTTAAATCCAAAGCTTTTTCTACCAGTATACTACTACTTTTTTTTCAAATATGCCTTCAGGTATCAAACAAAATTTCAAGACCAAAAAGATTTACACACTAAAGTAGCCAGGTGACCATTAATCATTAAAATCAAGATCATAAGACCCAGATTTAAGTTATTATACTGAAGAGTCGAGGCTAAATCTTTCCTCTCTCTCACCACAGCACCACTGATTAGTGCAGGTTCCTTCTTAATTTTTTTTCTAGGGAAAAAAACCAACGAAAATGTAGTTTCTGAAACACAGAAAACCAGGAACAAACACAAGTCTCATGGGGTTCATGGAATGGGAAAAGCCTTTTCATTTCTTTTTTAAAATATAGTTTTAAGCCAAGTCCACTGGGAGAAGTTACAGGCTCCAATAAATCTCAAAGTACCTTTGCAGTCCTGTATTTCTCATGCACTTGCTTTGTCCAAAGGAAGCCTGCACTGTGTAAAGCAATGTACTGTCCTCAGGTAACCAAAGTAATGGGAAAAAAGAAGGAACTTGGCAACATCTCCCAGGAACCTGTGAGGGAAGCAGAAAGTGTAATTTAGTACTAAACTTAATTGAACCACTTGGTTGTGTTTAAGAGAGTAAAATATCCTGGTTTCCCTGTTGGGGTTTGCCCAGGGCAATGTGGGGTCTGCAGGTTCAGGACATACAGATTTATTGATTTGTTTACTTATTCATTTTAAATACCACATTATACTAACCTGTGTATTTATTGATTTCTTTTAAACACCACATTACCAATAGGTCTTCTGAGCACTGTGTCAAGCCGAGTTTAGCGAGATGCTACCAAGTGGCAGTTAGAGACAAAGCACACTGATTTGTTACTGGCCATTTTATGACTTTTCTGGCAGCGGAATTAACTTGCAGAGACCTTGCCACCACAAACAATTCCATGGTGAAATGCTCCCGGAGTCACATGGAAGTGTCATCTTGTCCCTCTGACATTCCCCACGTTGTGTTTTGAATCTGCATGTGGATGTTAATTATGGCCGGTCAATGACTCACAAAATCAAGGTGACGCTTACCTCACAGCTACACAGAGTAAGCCACATGTGTCAGAACGAAGGCCGCACCTTTGCATGCACTTCAACAGCCTGCACACAAATTTGCATGCTTGGAATGCTAATTTCAATCAGCAAAAATGAGGAAAAAGGATTTAAGGCTTTTCATCAGGATTTATTTTTCTAAGGGGGTGTCAGAGAAGCGGATATACAAGGAGCATCAGAGCCTACAGTGCACACCCTTAGCCAAACAGAATTAATCACTACCATCAACAATGCCAGGGTTAGAAATATACAACAGATATATATGTACATGGGAAAGCTCAGACATGATAGAGTTTCTCCCTGTCAGAAAACAGCAGGTTACCTGTGATCATAGAATCACAGAATCTTAGGAGTTGGAAGGGACCTCTAGAGATCATCTAGTCCAAGCCCCCTGCCAGAGCAGGATCCCCTAGGGCAGCCACACAGGAACGCATCCGGGTGAGTTTTGAAAGTCTCCAGAGAAGGAGACTCCACACCCTCTCTGGGCAGCCTGTGCCAGTGCTCCATCACCCTCACAGTAAAGAAGTTTCTCCGCATGTTGAGGTGGAACTTCCTATGTTCTAACTTAAACCCATTACTTCTTGTTCTATTACTGGACACCACTGAAAAGAGATTGTCTCCTTCCTCTTGACACCCACCCCTCAGATATTTATATACATTAATAAGGTCCCCTCTCAGCCATCTCCTTTCAAGGCTAAACAGCCCCAGTTCTCTCAGTCTCTCTTCACAGAAGAGATGTTCAAGTCCCTTGATCAGCCTCGTAGCTCTCCGTTGGACTCTCTCCAGTAGATCCCTGTCTCTCTTGAACTGGGGAGCCCAAAACTGCACACAGTATTCCAGGTGTGGTCTCACCAGGGCAGCAATAGCAAGCTGTCTTTAGAGAGGTTTTATATTAACAGCAAACAAGAATTCTTATAGTAGGGTCACACTTTTTAAACTATTTGAAAATGCATTGTGATAAAGAGCATATTAACAGATTCAGCCTAAATGACTGTTAGGATATGCCTAGGACAAATGAGATGGAAATCAGCCACTCCAAACTGATTACCATCATATCTGGTCTCCATTAAGAGCCAGTGATTACCTATATTTATCCCAGAGGCACTTGCATCATGCATGTCTGTTAAATGTAGAGCTAGAGATGAGTGTACAATACCCTGTGCCTAACTATGTCAGTGAGTCACCAAAGAAGGGGAAGAAAAATTTTTTCTTGCCTGTATAGGCAAGGTACTATTTATTAGCAAGCTGAAAACAAGATTGGGGCACAGGAAATTCTGATTAGAGAGAGAAAGCTTTTTTACCATGAGCCTGGTCAAACACAAACAGAGGCCCAAGTAGGGGATCTCCTTCAAATCTGTTCGACAAGGCCCTGAGCAACCTGACTGAACTTAAAGTTGTCCCTGATTTGAGCAAAGGGCTACACTAGAGGCCTCCAGAGACCTTTCAGATTTTAAATATTCTGTGATTTTGAGAGCCAACATGGCCCAAAACAGAGAAACATCTCCGGGAATCTGCAGTATCTGAGAATCCAACTGAAACTGTGCTCAGACTACTTGCTTTTCTTTGAGCCTATTTTCATTTTCTTGCTGATAGATTGTTTTAAAGTTGCTCCGAGTGATAACAGTACGTAACCATAAATATCTCTCAGACTTTAGGAAAATTGTATTGCATGGAGACTGTAGAATATTGTACTAGAAGTACTATAGGGTGTTTAGGGGGGTTAGTGAAAGGGAAAATGCATCATACTTGTAACAACACCACTGAAATCCAATTCCTATGCTTTCCATTTATCTCCACGGTGTTTTCAGACACAAATTAGATATTATTTTCCTTCTGCTCAGTGATAAACAATAACAATCAGCAGCAACATCTGAGCTCTGCTCTTCTTAATAGCACTTTCATGCAGTTACGACGCAAAGTACAGGAACTGAAATTGGAAACAAACCATAAATGTTAATTTGACACGTGGAACTTTACTACAGCTGTGCAGCTTTAAGTCATTTTAACTGCAGAGTTCTCATGGTAGTTTATATTTTACAATAAAACTTTACTCATCCAGAGACATTTTCTTAGTCATCATCACTTGTCTTTTGGGGGGTTTAAATTTATTTTTCCTATTCTTTTTTATAGAAGGCTGTGGAACTGGAGTCACTTCACATCAAGTGCTCCCTGCATGCACTGAGTATCCCATCCCCACCCACTGATCCCTGCCATG
Source organism: Apaloderma vittatum (assembly GCF_000703405.1). Classification (NCBI taxonomy): domain Eukaryota; kingdom Metazoa; phylum Chordata; class Aves; order Trogoniformes; family Trogonidae; genus Apaloderma; species Apaloderma vittatum. Next base: position 199,380 of record NW_009695358.1, on the reverse strand, counting down.
CAACAGGCTGAACAGAGATGAAGGATGAAGCTTCATCCCAGACAAGGTACAGACTGACCTGCAGGGTTGCTGCTGTCTTTGCTTGATCTTTGACATGAGACACTTGTGACACGGCACTCCATGAGTCAGCACAACCAGGGATGGACTAGTTTAGGTACAGCACTGACATTTTATCCAGAATTAACTTCTATTTATCTGACCAAGTTTAGAAAGGGCACATGCTGAACTGAAAACCCTCAGGAGGTAGTTTAAAGCATCCATCCTAATGTTTCCATCACTGGTGATAGCATAGCAATGCCTGTGCAACACACTTCAGGTAACACACTTCAAGGAATCACCTTTCAGTAACAAAAATGCAACTGCATATAGAACTCTAAAGGGAGGAAAGTATAAATCTGCCATGAGGGCAGCCTTGTCACAGAGATCTTTGGAAAACTATAAAGCGAAAGACACTGGTTAGAAAATGCTTCACCTGATCTGTAACTTAACTACAAAGGAATTACTGAATGCATGGTACTGTTCCTTGAAGAATAAATTCTTTCTTTGCACATCAGTTTATACAACTCGTACCACTGGGAACATCAACAGATCTCTCATTTCCTTTACCCCCACATAATATTGATCCAAAAAGACTTCTGGGATTGTTCCCCCTTTGCCTTACGTTAACAGTGATTTTTTTTTTCCTGGGGAGATGGAAGAGTTCATAATGTTAGACAAATACTGCACTGAGTTTCCCTTCAAATACCACCTCACAGTCTATGAAAATACCTTCAGAAATTAACACAGTTGATGCTGCTGGAGTGTAAAAGCCACTGCCCAGCCTTTATTCATCTGACATAAACGCTGGGCGTTGTCCAGCACCATCCACTGTTTCATCATCTAACTCCTGTCTGTGCAGTTAGGCTTCAAGAAAAGCCTTGGAGGTTTTGGATTTTTTCTCGTTTAATTTACCCGCTTCCTCAAGAAACCTTCTTTTGTGTTCCCTGGTAACACTTTGAAACTCTAGTTCCCTGGTAGTACTTTGAAACTCTAGTCCTAGTCTCACAGTGGCCACAATAATACAATTCATAGTAATTGAAGAAGCAAGGTAATTAGCTACAAATATATGCAATATTCACAAGCACTTACTACATAGTCAAGATTAGTAAAATGTTTGTGCCAAGTCTCCTACTTTGTTTTAACTTGTTCTGTCTAACACATGCTGTATTTCCATCTATCTTGTAGTTAGGTGCCTGAAACTTTTCAGCAGGGAATTACAAACATTTCTTAACATTCAGTGTCTCACTAGGAAAAAAAAAACCTGAACATTTTCTAAGTCTCAAAATTTTTATTTCCCCTGAAATCAAATCGTCGCTGGTGCAGGCTGATCCAAAAACCTCATTTATTTCCCCAGGTTTGAAAAAAAATTAACAGATTTGGGTCAAGCATTGCTTTATTAAAAGATTTACTGTTGACTTCGGGTGACCAGAATTTCGCTTCATAACTCCATCAGCTTAGCAAATTTGAAACAATCCTCAACAGCCCTACACAAGCTAATTTTTCTGCTTTTTGCTAGCACCAGGCAGTAATAACTATAAATTGGACAGATGTCCATTTAGGTTTATTTACACAGCAGCTTCATAGTAAGGCTGCATATATGACCAGGACATTGGGAAATCACTGGAAGAGCAAGATACTGTAAAATTACAATAGTAATTTTCTGTAATTACTGAGTTCAAGAAAACAGTTGTAAAATATCAGGGGCTTCAGGCTGAAAGGACAAATGTCAGCATGAGGTTTCAGACTTAGTGCATCACTAAACTGAAAACTACAGGAACCACAGAAAGTTGCCTAGAGCGCACTTCAAAAGTACAATTTGGAAGAACCATTTGTAGCACAGAAATAAAACCAGAGGGACCAAAGAAACAAGGAAGTACGGGAAGAATTCACTGCATGTCTTCAATGGCTGGACCGTGTCATTATACAACTGGCCACCTCCGCATCACCGATCAACTCCGAATGTGAACTGTACCCAAAATGTTGCCCATATGTTACTGATTTGCAAAGGGCTTTTAGTGAAAAAGAGGTTAAGCAGTTTGACAGAGCTTGTCTGAATATGATACCTGTGGAACAGAAAGAAAATAAGGAGCTGCTCTACATACAGCTGGAGGCAAAAAAGAGAGAAAAATGGAAAGAGAGCAGGAGGAAAGCAAGCAAGAGGTCTACAGCTGATTCACCTCCAAGCTCCCTATCTTCTTTCTTTTTAAGGGAGTCCATGGATGAGGGAAAACAGTTTAATTTGACTGACATTAAATGCCAGCCTGTGCCAACAACTACTACCCAGAGCAGGTGATTAAATTTTCAGTAATTCCTTCAACAAAGGAAAAAATGTTAAGGATTCTTATTCAACTATTTTTTTGGATACTTTTTCTTCTCCCTCCTCCCCCAAATAAAAATATCTAACTTTAGAAAAAGAGTAACAAACCATCTCAGACTTGTTCCTTTGCTGAATAATGCTAAACCTTCAACTACTCATTTTTTGTCCTGGTCTGTTACAGCATTCCTTGAGAAACACATGCAGGTGGGAAGCCATTGTGGCACTTAATTCAGGGTGAAATTACACCAGTTTCAAACCACTGAGGATCATATTTATGACACTAATTAAAGGGGGAGAAAAGGAACACACAGAAACTCCACAAAACCCCAATGACTTCTATGAATAAGTGTCCAAAATTCAAATTCCACAGCTGGCAATTGCAGAGAAGTTCCTCTGACTCCCTACAGATTTCTTTTCAGAAGGAAGTTTAATTAAGGTGGCTTGTTTTATTGCTTTCCACACGAGAAATTCCCTCTGCATCTGCCACGCAGGGTGATTCCCTCATTTTCAGGAACAGGAATTCAAATGAATCCCTGAAGCATGTCAGAGTTAGGCATCTGCTAAATATCAACCATGCTTTATCTTTATAAAGATTTTATTTACCTTGTTTAAAACTTGAACATAATCCAAGGCTAGCCAGTGTTTCGCCTCTGCATTGCTAAGACAACTGAAGAAGTTAGTGGAATACATAAAATACTGCAACACTTGCAAAATCCAAAGTTTGCCCTACAGCACTTCAAGTTCCCTTTCTAAATTAGTTCAGGGAAACAGCAATTGGGTCACTCATTTTAAATCTTCCAACAACAAGGCAGCTGATTTTACTGAATTTGGCAAAAAAGCTTACACCGTTGGTTAAATAACACAGCCATTTAACTTCACAAAATTAATCAAGTCCCAGGAGTGAATGTCAAGGTTACCTTGAGTCAAGAGCATTGCAAAAGAATAAAATAAGGTTTTATCAGCATCACTATGCCACATGCTATCACGAAAATAAAACATGTAGCAGCAGAATCCTATTCCCGCTAAAATTTGGTGCTCTACCTAGAACAGGTGCAAGAGAAAGTTCAGTAGGTAAAAGCAGAAAGCAGTAGTGGCAATACCTTCAGGCAGTTCTGTGACTATCAGGGACACAGCCATTATTTTCTCTCGCTTTCAAGCATGTAGAAGAAACTAGAATAAACCACTATTCATTTATTTATTTATTAATTTTAGAAGATCTATTCACAATGAAAGTTTTATAGAGTCATAGTATCTAAAATACTAATGAAAACAAACTCTTGCTGCTTCGTAGCATGCAAAATGAAAACAACCACATATCAGAGGTGATATGTATGGCCCCTGACCCAGGAAAAGAGGGAAGCTTTGGGAACAGATCACCACAAGAGTTCTGCCTAGAAAAGTTAATGCTTTCATGCTTACTCATTGATAGAGGTCAGAGTTGCACCAGTGAAATAAATACTGTGATGCAGCATCAGTCTGCATCATTCCCTCAACCAAAGGCAGCCAGATACTTCCCTGCAGACTAATTCAGCCCGCTCAGGAGGATAAAATACAGTTACACTGCCTACAGCTTCCGAGCTGGCTCAGTTATGACTGTGTGCTAACGTGGCTATAATGCTCCTGGCACCCAAACGAGCTTGCTCAGCTCTCTCTTGCCTCACGTACTCTCAAAAAACAACGAATTTCAGAAAGCTCAGCTCAGTCCCAGCCAGAGACACGGAATGTAACAGCAGCCTAACTTAGCGTGGGGCTGAACAGCTTCCAGCAAGGGGCCACCCACAGCAGGAACGGATAAAACCCAGCAGCAAACATGAGTGTGCAAGGAAGGAGGTCCTGACCACAACAGAAAACTGCTACAGGAAACTGCTGAGATCTAAGTCAAGGAAAAGGATAAGAAAAACGCATTAGTTTTTCTATACAATACTTCCAGATTTGCTAAAGACAATTTTGTCTAAAGACAAATTATTCAGTATGTATTAGAGCTCCTCTAAGTATTCAAGTCACCCACAGCTAGAAAGACATTCAAATCATGATCGGCCACTCTGCCAGTCCATCAGAAAACACGAAAACCAGCTACTGCCTTACCCCTTACTCCAATGTGCAATGAGTAATTATGTATCTGCTTCATACATCACAAAAAAACCCTGTATAGCTAAGTGTGCCATATTAAAGAAGCCAGATTTTGTCTGGGCAAAACTCACAAAAAATACCCTAATCTATGAATCAAGAGAAAACCACTTTTAAGATCCCCAAAGCCTAGGAATGATTTCCCCCAGTTTATCTTAATTTGTCCAAAACATTATGCACTTATGCACCATCCATGCTGTTCTCCAAACTAATGACCTCCCATTTCTTATGGATTTACCATCTTTCCAACTGTAGCCCAGAAACTGGATTTTTAAGTGTTACATAGACACCTTCATAAAACAATCCTTGTGTTTCTGCACATTGCAGCTGATCACCCTTCAGTACAAGGCAGGCTTGGTTTGGCTTTTTTTTGTTGTTAGGATTTTTGTTTTGGTTTGGGGTTTTATTGTCCGTTTTTTGTTGTTGGGGTTTTAGGGTTTTGTTTGTTTGTTTGTTCTAGGCGTTTTTTTTTACAGAAAACCCCTCAGAATCACGGGCGCACACAGCCTATCATGCTCACATGACTAAAAAGAAATAAATATTGATATATTAACTATCAGGACAACAAAAGCTAATGCAAACTATCAAATGCTCACATCGCTTTGGTGGGAGAAAGGCTATAAATGGACCAAACCTACCTGACACAACAGTCCAGGGGACTTTTCCCCTTGCTCAGAGGCCGATTCACAGACCAGAAGTTTTCCTCGTGTCTTGGAGGGAATCAGATGCAGTCCCGGAGCCGGAGTCCCTGGAAAACCATGAAGAAAGTCTCATGGTCTTAAGAGCAAGCTCAAATCCCAAAATATTTGCAGCAAAAACTGGTACAGATGCCTGGTACCAGCTGAGGGTGGGCATGTGTGTGGGCATGGCCAGTTCCCCGGTCCCAGCCGGTTCTGGCTGGTTCCAGAGGTTGCAGCCGCCTCAGCCTCACCAGAAAGGCAAAATGCCACCCAGCAGTGAGGAAAATCTGACTTTCAAAGCAGTAAACACATATTGTCTTACTGTGTGGTAGCAGAGGACTATTCTATACTTTTTATACATATATATGTGTTTCTATATCAAGTTTTGCCTCTCCAACGGGATCGCCACTCCTGACGGCAGAGCTGAAGCTTCCAGTAGCTACTGAGAGCTCAGGCCTGAGCCCCACTGTGTGTGCTGTTAAGTATATAAATTAATATAGATAATACACAAAAGAAGATCTGGCTACACCGAAACAGAGGGCTGGGACAGAGAGCGCTGTTTCGGTGAAGGCTTCCCCTGTAGCCCCTTCTGCCACTTGTCAGTTCTCATTTGCTGCTCCTGTTGCCACGGTCGCTGCTGAGATGTAGGAAATAAAGTGAAAACACAGGCTAAATAAGCACAGCCTGACCCCTGCCAGCACATACAACTCTTGGCAGTGCTGCTTGTCTTCCCACTAAACTTGCAAAAGCCAAAAAAAACCCCTGAATGTGGTTGTTCTGCTATTTAACTGCTCAAAACAGAGGCAGTGAGGGACTGACTGTGAAGGCAGAGTGAAAAATGGGAGTATCCTTCAAATAATATCTACAGTGCTGAAGATAAGATACAACTACTTGTTTTTCCCTCTCCTTTCCCATTCTGCATTGTCAAATAAGGCCTGCAAGCCAAACCCCAGACATTTTTAAAGAAAAACAGGTGCATGTGAAACTCTCCAACTTGCAGCTTCTTTATTTTGGTCAGTCTTATTCCAAGGGCCCCTCTTTCCTATTAACAATATTTAGAAAAAGGTTGCAAGAATGTTTAGCTGCAAGCAGTAAACCCAAGCAAATTATCTCAGATGAAAAGGACTAGAGAGTTGGAGGGTAGCTGCTAATGGCCACAAAAATGAAATCATTCCATTTGATATGAAAAAAGAAATTTTTTTGGTTTATTCAGTGAACTGAAGAAAAGCCACCAATTTATAAGGGGTAGTTTTATGGTGTAGGTAATTTCATATGGAGAATCTACTTCCCAGGGATTTGACAGCAATACTTAACTAATTAACAGCTTGTCTGGTTTTGTCATCTTCACAGCAGCAGGGGCTAAAGCCCACTCACCTCAAAGTCCATCCTTTCCAAAATGAAGTAACATGAGACTGAGGACAGCAGTCAGAAAGCAGCAGAGACCAAATTCAGTAACCAACAAATTCAGATCTGTAATAAATTTGAGCAATTTTAAACAAAGAACTTGAGGAGGTGAGTGGTGGTAAAAACCCCTAACCCTTATACCCCTTACTACCTCATTGACAAGCTCTCTTTGGCTCATGTCCTACAAGTCATTCTGATAAGACAATCACATCTTCTTCAGCAGTATCAGGGTATTATTTAAAATGTACATTGCTTATTCTTTCTGATATATTATACATACAGCTCAGCTGCCTTATAATGCAGAAGCAATCCAAGCACAGTAGTTTCAACACAAACATTCGTAAGAAAACAGCCTCTCTAGTCTCAACCAAAACAGATGACTTTTTCTTCCTTTTATAGCTTTCAGAAATAACTTTATGCAAAAACTGATTATAGTTGTAATGATAAAAAATGAGGGGAAAATGACAATAAATAATGTAGCATCTTTTCTGAGCACATCAAGGGCTTTGACATATGATGAAGGCTCAGTGAGCTGGGTAATATAAGGTGTCTAAATAAAAAGAAAAAGAAAATATCATCTGTCACTGCCATAACAGCAAGAAGATAAAATTATTTATGTAAGCTGTAAACAGAAGTGCTCCTGGAAGAAGTCATCACTGGAGAAATATTTTTTGGATTAATAGTATTCATCAATAGTTTAAAGTGGGAAAAGAAAAAAAGTGTGCATTGAGGAAAAGAAATGTAACAATTAAGTATTTTAAATTCCTACCGAAATATAATTTCTAGTTTGCTAGGATGAATTTACAAATATTTCCCCACCTTCCTTTTATTTGGATGGCCCCAGCCCAGGGATGTTGCAGAAAGCAGGTCAGTACTCCAGACTTAAAAATCCAACCAGAGGTAAAAGCAGCCGTACTAGCAGTTCCTATCTCTCACACTTCTTTTTCCTATTCTGGTAGCAAAACACCTAAATTGCTACGTACAGGGGTGTCTTGGTTTAGAAGACAGGGGAAAAGCCTCCCTTGAAACCGGGATTGTAAACCCCTCCCCCACACCTCCGAATTACTATACCTTTGAAATGATGGGCTTTCAGACAAAGATATGGGGATAGGAATACCAGTTCTTTACTGAGAAATTGTAAACTACGAGGGGTAATGATACAGGGAAAAAAAAACAACAAGAAACAAATAATCCCCGAACCCGACAGAGTCAGAGTACCTGACTTGGGAAAACAAAAAAAAAAGTCCAAATAGATCCAGATTACAGTCCTGCTGGAGTGGCAGATGCTGCTCCGGATGATTCGGTAGATAAGTCCGGGTGGCGATGGGGCAAAAGTTCAGTCCTCCGGCCAAGGCGAAGGAAAAACGCCGGCTCCACGAGGTCGGCGCGGCTCCACCACGTTCTTCTTCCCCCACGGTTCTCCTTCCCCCACGTCGGGCTCGCGAGGCCGCGCGGCTACCCCCCCGCCCGGGGCTGGGGGCGGCTACCACCAAGCTACCCATCGTTAACCCATGATTACCCACTAACAAAAGCACCTGCCCCTGGAGTTAACAAGAAATGAAAGGAAAAATCTTCCAGGCGGTTTCAACAGATGAAAATAGAATTACACATTTTTGGTTACATATTGTAACCCAAGACAAGGGGACATTCCCCTTCACCTTCTCCAGTCCATCTCTGTAAAGAGTAGCCAGAGCGGACCTGGGACACCTGAGTACTCCACTGGCTTAAGCTCAGAACAATGCAACTTCTTTAGAATCTGCTGTGGACGGCCTGACCTATTCAATACAGCATAAACACCTACGCTACCCCTACAGTGCTGAAGAGTCAAACTAGATGGAGTGAACTTTAAATATCTATTTAGCATTCAGTGAAGCCCCAATTCTGCAAACAGGATGTTAAACAGGGAGTCTCATCACAAAATGAGGATGAATAGCACAGGAAGCAATTTTAGGAAAACATACACAATTAAACTGCCATTATGTTTTTCCTTTTCCCTGTTGGATGGGTGACGCAAAACATATAAGTGTACAAGGATAGAGGTGGTACAGGCTGATGTTGATCCCTTTGTTTTTAATGCCATGTAAATCAAGACTTTAAATCAACTTAGAAAACAGACACACAGGTATGAGCTATACCAGACAGGTATGAGGCCAACGGACACATAGGTATGAGCTATAACAATTACAACCAAGTAATACAAGTAGACTTGATTTGATTTTTGCTCGCTGTGTGAATAGAAGCAAGGCTGCTATTCTGCCCCTTTTGCTCTGCTGTGGGTGCCCTTACTGCTCAGGACTGTGATTTTGGGCAATTTGGAACAGAGAATCAGGCCAAAGCATTCACCAAAGCTGCAAGATACCTATATGAATTCTGGAATTGTATGAGAAATGGTGTGGGAATTTTATTCAGCTTTCTGAATGCAATCAAGAGCTCTGTCCTCTGATCACAATTCTTTCTTCAGGTTTAAAAAGCAATGCTGCGTTGTATGATTGAAAAAGTTTCAAATGTTTAATCTGTTTGCCACAGATTGTATTTATAATTATAATAAACTTATAATTTGTATTACAAAGAACACCAATTTATTATTATTTTAAAAGTGACTTATTTTTCTTTAATTTGGGGCTTGATAATTTTCACTTTTTGCACCTCCAGCCTCCCCTTTTAATATTCTGTTAGTCTAAAGAAACCTGACTGAAAGTAGGCTGTCTCTGTTTTTCAGCAGCTGGAAAGCCTTTCTTGCTTTAATTTCTTTCACCGGAGAAAGGACCAAAGTAATTTTGCTGAACGTTTCCACCAGGTTTAAGTCAAACAGGAGAGATTTCAGCTCAAATAACTAACACTGAATGTGCAAATCAGGTATTAATCATTAATGACTTTTAATCAGTTCTGCCTTGACAAAAACACACCTGCACACACCAGGCACTCAGAGCAGCCTCTCCTCTGCCAGTGCACCATACTGTGATGTAGAAAATAGCATACTGTGTTCTCAAAGAGCAGGAGTAACACTCGATATCTTGAATGTCAATGTGATCAAAGGGACCAGCTAAAATACTCATTGTATGTCCTTTCTGCCTAAATACTTTTTCTTAGGAGACAACGTGTAGCCCTCGGACAGGATTTCATTTAAATTTGCAGAAAGCATTTATATTTGTCCAGCTTGTTACTGCAGATATCATTAAAAGAAATGCAATAATACTTTGTCATAATCCTGACAAATCCCAAGGGAATGTAAATGCCTTGCAGACAAAATCCTTTCAGATCAAACCCAAGCTAGGTCACTAAAGAAATCTGGCTAAGCACTCAAGCTCATGACATCACCAAAGCTTGTAGCAACTACATGATGAATGGCAACACGGCACTCCTTGATAAACCTACGAACAACTTAGCCTTATCCTGACAAGTTCCATGAAACCTGCCAAAACCAAAACATGCTGGAGGTTTTTAGGATTTGGCCACAAGTCAGCAAGGGCTTTGACTGTCTTATACTGCTGCTTAACATAGAACAGCAAAGAAAGACAACAAGCATCAAAGTCTGTCGACTCGCTGCTTATCTGCTTTTTCTGCCTTCTGAGCATACTCCTCCTTGTGATGTAAAGTTGCCACAGTAATGGATATCTGAATTAATATATAAAGTTTGTTGGGAAGCTTACAGTCCCCACAGACATCATTAAGAAGCCAGAAATACCGTGAAGGCAGAGAAATATCTGTGTAGCAGCAAATACCGCTCCGGGAATAGTGCTACAGGCAGCGATTTGGGTTTTTCAATCATGGGCTGATATATGAGGCACCTGGTCTGCAGGCAGCAGGTGGGATGCACCTGTCCCAGAGGGGAAAAAGGATTTTAGGGCAGGAGTTAGCAGGTGTCATTAACAGAGTTTTAAACTAGTTATGAAGGGGGAAGGGGAGATAACTGAGCCTGTCAAGAATAAGCCCAGGGGAAGCACATCAGGCTCCGTAGGATGGTGGACTAGTAAGGAATCTCGTTCTGCCATCTCAACTGGGACAAGGGATAAGTGTTTAAAAATCATAGAAACATCTGTGAAAGGTCTGGTAGGAAACAGGACCTACACACACAAAAAGGTGTTGGGATCATTAGCTCACCTGAGGTGCATCTATACCAATGCACGCAGTACCAGCAACAAACAGCGGGAGCTTGAAGCCAATGTGCAGCAGGAAAACTATGACATAGTGGCCATCACAGAAATGTGGTGGGATACCTCACATGACTGGGGTGCCACAATCAATGGCTACAAGCTTTTCCGCAGAGATAGACAGGGAAGGAGAGGTAGTGGGGTGGCCCTGTATGTTATGGAATGTTATGAAACGTTATGGAATGTTATGAAAGCTCAGAAATTGAGCACAGTGATGATAAGGTTGAAAACGTTTGGTTTAGGATAAGGGTCAATGAAGATGATATTGCTGTGGGAGTCTGCTCCAGACCTCCCAACCAGAGCAGTGAGGTAGATGAACCTTTCTATAAACACTTGGAAGAAATCTCATGCTCACTTGCCATTGTTCTTGTGGGGAACTTTAATCCTCCATAGATCTGCTGGGAATACAACACAGCAGAGAGGGAACAATCCAGAAGGTTCCTGGAATGCGTGGATGATAACTTCCTCACAGAGCTGGTAAGTGAACCGACCAGGGAAGGTGCCCTGCTGGACCTTCTGTTTGTGAACAGAGAAGGTCTAGTGGAAAATGTGACAGTTGGAGGCTGTCTAGAGACCAATGATCGTGAAATTATCAAGTTCTCTATTCTTGGCAATGCGAGGAAGAGTGACAGCAAAACTGTCACTTGGGACTTCCGAAGGGCAGTTTGGGAGGTTACTCAATATAATCCCTTGGGAATCAATTTTGAAGGGTATAGGAGTCCAGGAAGGCTGGACACTACCTAGGGAGGAAATCTTGAAAGCACAGGAGCAGGCCATCCTTAAGTGTCTTAAGAAAATCTGGTGGCACAGAAGACCAGCCTGGTTGAATATGGACATATTGCTGAAGATCAGGAGAAAAAAAAGAGTTTATGGCCTCTGGAAAAGAGGGCAGGCCACTCATAGTGAGTATAAAGATAACATTAGGTTATGTAAGGAGATTATTAAAAGGTCCAAGGCACAGCTGGAAATTTAGGGGGCTGGTTATCTCAGCGGTTTGAGCGCGGTGCTGACAACAATGACCGACACCGAGGTCGTGGGTTCGATTCCCTCTCGGTCCCCATGTGTTGCCTGGTCTAGTCGTCGAGAGGTGGTGTCCCTGCCCATAACAGGGAGGTTGGACTAGATGATCTCTAAGGTCCCTTCCAGCCTAGGCCATTCTATGATTCTATGAAATTAATCTGTCTTTGAAAGTAAAGGACTGTAAGGAAAGTTTTTATAAATAGATTAATAACAAAAGAAAGAACAGAGAGAGCCTCAATCCCCTGCTAGACCCAGAAGGAAACATAGTAACAAAAGACAAGGGTAAGGCTGAGGTGCTTAATGCCTTCTTTGCCTCAGTCTTTAGTAATAGTAACACCTGTACTGACTGAAGCCAGACCCCCAAGCCAAGAGAATGGGAACAAGAGCAAAATTTCTGCCCCATATTTCACGAGGAGATGGTCAGGGACCTACTACTACATGATAACATCCATAAATTTATGAGGCCAGGCGGGATACACCCTAGAGTACTAGGTGAACTGGTGGGGGCTCTAGCCAGACCACTTTCCATCATCATTTATCAACAGTCCTGGCTTACTGGAGAGGTCCCAGCTGATTGGAAGTCAGAAAACATGACACCCATCTATAAGAAGGGAAGGAAGCATCGATCTGCTTGAGGGCAGAGAAGCTCTTCAAGGGGATCTGGATAGGCTGGATCACTGGGCCAACGCTAACATCATGAAATTCAATAAGGCCAAATCCTGGGTCCTGCACCTTGGCCACAACTTGGCAGACAGCCGGCTGAACATGAGCCAGCAGTGTGCCCAGGGGGACAAGAAGGCCAATGGCATCCTGGCCTGGATCAGGAATGGTGTTGTCAGCAGGAGCAGGGAGGTGATCATGTCCCTGCACTTGGCTTTGGTGAGGCTGCACTTTGAGTCCAGTTTTGGGCCTCTCACCACAAGAGGACATTGAGGTGCTGGAGAGGGCACAGAGGCAGCTGCCAAGCTGGTAAAGGACTTAGAACACAAGTCGTATGAGGAAAGGCTGAGGGATCTGGGGCTGTTCAGCCTAGAGAAGAGGTGATTGAGGGGACACCTCATCGCTCTCTACAATTACCTAAAGGGAGGTTGTAGAGAAGTGGGGGTTGGTCTGTTCGCCCTAGTGGAGAGTGATAGGACAAGGGGAAATGGATTTAAATTGCGCCAGGGGAGGTTCAGGTTAGATACTAGGAAGAATTTCTACACTGCAAGTGTTGTCAGTCATTGGAACAGGCTGCCCAGGGAGGTGGTTGAGTCACCATCCCTGGAAGTGTTTAAGAGATGGGTAGATGTTGCGTTGGGGGAAATAGTTTAGTTGGTTGATAGGGCTGGGACAAAGGCTGGACTCAATGATCTTCTAAGTCTCTTCCAGCTGATATGATTCTGCAATTCTATGATCACTATCTGCATTGCCTTCCAAGAATAACACTTGCTTCCTTTGATGGGCTACTACCAGGCTAGCTAAAGTAACATGAGATGGAGATCCATTTTAGAGGTTTCAAATTTTCCCTGATATTGAGACTCAATTTTTTTAAGACGGGTTTATTAATCGCTTACCTTAGGCAACCCTCTGGAAGTTTAACATGAGTGTGCAAAGAAAGGCAAGTCAAATAAAAGGGGAAAAAAAGAGCAAGCCCCAAAAAATGCCTTCCCAACACATTCCCTCTGTGTTCCTCCTCCTGCAGGCACTCCTTTTGTGTTTGCTTGCACTCACTTTTGAGTACTGAACTGAATAATCACTGGACATGCTTTAGAGTCTGAGGATACACGGGCTCACTGCCAACTGCAACCAAACTGCTCTGCATATCCTCAGCTACAGAAAGGTTCCAGTAATGTTTAACCAAAACAAAACAAAAAAAGCCCCATTGTCTCATCAATAAATACAAAGGGTTTTCTTTCAGAAAAAAGTGGTTTTCCTAGCTACAGCAAATCACCGAGACTGCTACATTTAGCATCAACAGAGATTGAAACTGGCAACAGCAGAGTTCTACAGCGCCTTCTTAAAGAAGATTGACACTAGAGACCAAAAAGGCTCTCGGTCACTAAACCTACACAAATTATTTCATTCATGTCAAGGCTCCTTTTCAGCATGGGATCACTCAAATATTTCTTTCCTGCTAACATTTATGTATAAAAGTAACCTGCACACTCTCCTGCTGCCCTGGTCTCATACACTAGGCTGGGCTTTAAGCTGTTGTGTACAAAACAAGTTACTATCTGTAGGTGATGTATTGCCTTGTTTGCCCTTTAGTCTGCCTGCTCTCTTCCCACATGTATTTACTTGTTCATCCTCAACCTTTTTTTTAAAAAAATCAACCTGACATACTTCAGATTTCTCTCTTACCTAGAAGTCTGCCACAACTGGAATTGCCATCTGTAAGTTGAAACGCGACTTCAAGCAAGGAAGTGTCACTGTTTTTTATCCATGCTCCAGGAAGATTTCAGACATTCTGTGATAATCCTGAGGTTTTTGTTGTTGTTGTTGTTGTTTTTTTAAAAAAGGCAATACACTCTTAGAACAACCCAAACTAGGGAAGAAAGAATACAAGGGAAGTTCTACGTTATTCTACTTTTTTTCTAAAGGCTGCCAATACTATCATCTTAGATTTGAAGTCTGGGCTGTCAGCGTCCATTGGCGTGCTGTGTTTTAGAAAGGAACAAAGTGCTCATTGCTGCATTTGAACCATCTGGAAAGGGGAGTTCTTTCTGGATGCATTGAGCCTCGGGGCTGGAGGGGCATCAGTATGTGCTGCTGTCAGCAGTTCTGTATGCAGGGGTGTAAAATTCATTTTTCTCTGAGACAAAGACTAAAATATTCAGCTCTATAAGTGAATTTCATGATGTAACCGATTACAACTTCAAGAGGAGTCTTACTCAATTAAAGCCAGTAGTATTAGCTTCAAGTAAAGAGATCAGACAGAGGTCCCCAAGCAATTACAGGCAACAAAGTCACCCTTACAGCAGCTTCTGTAATAAAACCATGACTCTATTTTATACTATTTTATTCTCAAGAGAGATTTCCTAACTGGGTTTCAAAAGGAATTCATCTTTTTCAATTCACAACCCCAGATTAAGAAAACCAGTCCATAGGTCACAGAGGCAATTACCTCCATTTCGCCTAAATCTCCTTCCCTAACACAAAAGTGCTTCAGTTTTCTTCAGGTTAATAATGTTACTTACCAAAAAAACCCACCCTGTGAGACAGTTATTTGTATATAGTTTGATGAAAGTAATGGATCCCAAAATGCTGCTTTGCAGAAAAGTTCATTAAAAATTATTTTAAAAACCCCACGTCTTTCTAGTCCTCCAATGAGAGGAGAAGTAGGAGAGAGTGATGTCTTGGGTGACTACTTATCATTGCAACTCAATATTTGGTTTATGTTGATAGATATTTGCTTGATTTTCTTCGCCATCAAAATGCCTACCAGAATATTTATTAGAACAGTCATAAAAGGAAAACTGGTGGACCCAAAGAAGCACAAACCAGACCTATCTGAAAGATCTACAGAATGATTTTGTTTAACTTAACATTTTCAAACTCTGCCAAAGAGAGTTTCTTCCCTCCTAGAAAACTGTTTTATGAAAGAAACATTTTCTGCAGTTTAACATGAGCCTAAGGAATGATTATAATTTAACAGGACATTAAAAAATTACCTCAGATATGGTTCAGGTAATCTTCATCAAAGATGTAGGCATGGAATGGAGAAAGGTTTTCCAAATGCCTTAGGAAAAGTTCCTACAAGTAGTGCTGAAAAATCAAAAATTCCCCCCTGTTTTTTTCTCTGTCATTCTGTTCAGTGGCATTTAGTACCTTCAGCAGCGGTCTAATGAAGTCCTTCAGCAGTTTTTACAGTCTAATATCCTGCTGTGAACTCAGTCTGCTGCATGCAGACTTTTAGCTTATTCTCTGTAATGCTGCCTTGTCTGCAGTCATAATCTGTATTTTGATGCCAAATTTTACAGTCATCATCCATGCACTTAATTTTAAGCACTTACCCAGATAAAAATCACAAACATACAACTGCATGTGATGCTAATTAATGTTTCTCTTAGCATATACTTTAACTGTTTGCCTAACTTGTTGCACAGTGATGCAAACCCATCACTTGTCTCTTCACTGCAAGGGAATGAGGGGATAAACCAAGCAACAACCCCTTTGCGAGCTCACATGTTACAGCTCTCATGTGGAACAGTAGAGGAATTAAAGGCAAAACTTCAGTTCTACTGACAACAAATCTAAAACTCCCTCTGGTCAGAAAAATCACCTTTTTCTTATAAAGCAGAACAATAAACAAGAATAGAAAAGCAAACTCCTCATAGAAATTTATTACTGGTGTAACCACTGAAATACTGATAAAAGTCTAGTTCTTGCAGAGGCATCCAGAAAACTGAAATGATACCATAGCTTAATATCAAAAGCTATTTTCTCCTTTAACAGTAATGCCATGAGAATGCCTTTCCATAGCCTTTTACACGGCAAACCCATGGCTAGTGGTTGTGATATTAATTCAGAAAAATATATCGAACAGATTTGAAGGAAATGCAACATTTCATCCAGAAATCAAAACCTTGGGTATGTACTGGGGAGAGAGAAGCAATGAACCTGTGCTGAAGTGTAGAACTTGCGTCTTCACGTCCTGTGCTTACATGATGCCTGGCATATGGACCCAAACAACAGAGCTTCTGAAGCACTAATGTGCTAAATAATAAAATAAGGAATCAAATTCTTCCAGAAAGCATCTCTGCATTTAAAGAATCTTTTTAAGAGCTATGGTTAAAGCAGCAAAAAATAGATGAATAGCACGAAGAGTCTGACTCACTCCTGAAGCTTATATTTTCAAAGCGTCATAGCTACTAGCTGATGGCATGGTGATAAGGCATGAGCACAAACACCCATAAAGTAAGGCTGAAAATTGGTCTAAACATACCAGGAGCAAATACTATTCCTAAATTAAAAGCAGCTTCACATCATCTGCTATTTTATAAGCACAATGTGCAGAAACCCAGCAAGGGCGCACTGCAGTGATGGTCTAAAAAACACAAAGCAAATAAATGTCCGTTTTCTGGGTAAACTAAAAGGGAAGAGAGAAAGTGAACTTGTTGGAGTAAGTATAGACATTTCTAATCAGCACTAATACTCTTGGTAGGGATTAGTAGCAGTGTTATTAAGGCAAACTCTAAGCAACGTCAGCTGGACGCATCACTGTCTCACGAGTCACTTTTCCATCAAGAGGACACCAGAGGAGCATCTGAAGTCAAGATCACACATTCTGGCAAAGAGCTTGGCCCAAGTACTTCATGCTGCTGAGAATTTTCTTCTGCTAATGCAGATGTTAGGCAGTGGCAATTGCACCCTTTCCTCTCACAGTCTCTGCCAGGAAAGTCAGGGGATTGTTTAGCAGCAAGTTTGGTCTCTTAAAAGTAAACCTACGAAATCCTCCTGCTCTTTAGAACCACTGCAATGTTAATTTCTGAGGTCAAGCTCCAAGGAATTGTTTGGTACTTGGTTTCAGCAAGGAAGTAATTTCTTCTGTGTGCTAATAATGAAGAAAGAGAAGAGCCTGCTCACCCACAGATCTAATCAATCACCTGCAGTAATCAACTTCAAACATCTCTAAATGTTAAAAGCAAGTGCTGCCTGTATTCTAGGCATAACCATTCAATGCTGCAAAGCAGCAATTGGCACTTCAAACGGTATTTTTGGCCACAATACATCACTTCACAGTTCTCACTGTAAGCAAAACCTCTCCCTTCTATAGGTAGGACAAGCTTGGTGCTGTCACCAAAGCGGCGGCAAAGGGAGCGCTGTCCTTTTTGCTCTGCAGATAAAAACCTGTGTTTCCTATTCTAGGCTTGCAACTACAAAAGACTCACTTCTAAGACATAACAACAGGGACCAGTGAATGCTGCAGCATTCGGCCATCGTGCACCAAGTGACTGCTCAAGGAAATATGCCTGTAACCAACTCTCCCCCAGGCTCTCCAGGCCAGCAACAGGGGCAGAGGAAGAGGTGGCTTTAGGAGGAGTTTATGACAAAATCCAAACAACCCAGCTTTGCATGAGCTGAGACCTGTCTTCCAGCCCTGCACTTCTGGAACAGTGTGGGTGTGCGCATGGAGTCCTTTAGGCCACTTACTGCTTCGAGCCTTACAGAAAGATAAATGCCAAATAAATCATTATATCCCCAAATGCTTTAGATAATTTCCAACATTACTTTTGACATTTTCAGGTTATGTAATGACATGTTACACTGATGGATTATGCAAACATTTACTGTTACTTTTTTGAGCAGGAACAACTCATTAATTAGTGATGCATCAAAGCCAAAATAACTGCCTCTTCCTGGTGTTACTGTGACCTTTCCCTGTAGACGTACCACTTCCACTTTTAGGTAGTTCAGAAAACATGTGAAGAAGGGATGCAAGAAGAATTCCTGTCCTAGTGACATATTCAGTCCTAAATAAGGCAAGATGGGCAGATATAACCCCAAGAGGTGGGCGCTTTAACCCAGCCCTTTCTAATAAGACAGGAACAGTCTAGCAGTGGGAGTGCTAGATTGTATCACACACTCTACCAGTACTAAACAAAAAACCTACTATGTTACAGGAAATGTTGAGCCACGCTCACGCAACTCAGAGTAATTAGGCACAAATCATTCTTGTAAATTGACTAAAACATGCATCACAGTTTCTCCTGTTCCACTAGTCAATATTTGCTGTGGTACAATGAGTAATGCCCATATAAGACAGGGGAACGAATGCTGCCCATCCCAGCACCTTCCCACCCCCTGCCATGTATGCCTCTGTTTATTTCAGAAATTTCTGCAAGTTTTGCCTTTGTTTTAAAATGCAGAGGGAAAAAAAAAATATCTGCACCAAATCCAATGGCTTGCAGGAGCAAGGGAAGGGTTAGTCGCAGAGACTTGCCACGAGTCCTTTTAATTTGCTACAGCTTCCAGAGCTGTTATGTTCTGCTGAAGCAGAGCTATTACTTGGGCGCCTGTGTAGAACCAGGCTGGTAAAGAATGCCAGATGCCAGGTGGAACTCTGCTTTCAGTTAAATCAGCATTCCCCAGCAAGCAACAAGGGTCACATGAGTCTAAGTGAGGCTACAGTTTAGGTCTTTCCAAATGAAGCAGGCCAAAGAGCTGCAGTTAGATAATTAAAAGCATATTTTTCAAGCATTTGGCATCGAAAGTGAGGAAACGGAAGTAGACTGTGTATTGCCAAAGCCAGTCAAGTCTCCATGGGGAATAGCAGGTTTATGCATTTAGTGCTGAAGCAGACATTTAGTGGGATCCTGAGTATCTTGGATGCATTCAGTTTTTCCCTGACGCAGTTTGGTTCAAATGCAGGGGGTTTTCCATATAGTATTTTTATGAATCTACCTAATGATAAGAATAACTCTTGTAAGACCCAAATTGTTCTTCATTCAGAGTTACAGAGAGTTCAGTCTATCTTTATAAAATTAAAATGTAAAAAATCATTAACAAACATGGCCCTTTTTAACAACTGAGAAAGAGAATGCTTTCATCTTGATATTTGAACTTTGTATGTGCTGCAGGGATTCAAAACTTACGAGTTACTAATGAGAAACCCCAGGACAAAGGGGATTGTTTAACAGATTTATATCCATCAAGACTACTTTTTTTTTTTAATATACAAATGCACCAATGCACTTCTGAAAGTGTAGACAAGATTTTTTGACAGAAAGGATATACTACCATTTTGACAAAAGCCTTTGCTGGCACTCAGTTATGAATATCTTTTCTTTGATGCTATATCGCCTTTCTTATGCATCCAGTAAGCACTAATTTGACCAAGGTAATCAGGATTAAAAAACCAGAAAATAAAAGACATAGGGTAAAGACATTTTAAAAGCTACCATCAACAAATTATGATTTGGCCTTCGGCAGGACACTGACTACTCAGCAGTAGTTGATTGCCTAAATGGATGAATTAATTTTAAAGGCAGTCAGCCTTCCACATACCTCTGTATAAAATAAAGCCTATTACTTATCTATTACCAATACCACTGGCACACGCATTTAGAATTACTCCTCATTTATCGTCACTGCTATCTGTGTTTTAGATCAAATATTCTATCACCTGCTGTTATTTTGATTAATTAAAATGACCTCAGGAAAACAGACTACCCACAAATAGTTAATGCTATCCCACTGATCTCTGAATAAGGGATGTAAAGTAACTGCTTGATCTATCAAAAGGAGGCATCAACTTCATTAACATCATCTTTCAACAATACTACCTGAAATTCTGTAAAAGCTTCCAGTGCCATTTCTTAACTATTCTGAATTGAAAGGTTTATATTTATTATTCTTTCCCAGCTTGGGTCTACAGAGGTAATACTTTTAAATTTAAACACATAAAAAGCATTTTGTGTTTAATCTTGAGTGCTTTGATGCCTCCCTTAAAACCTCCTGGAGTTCAGAGAACTCCTGATTCTGCAGCGTGCTGCTTGGGCAAAGATCCAGGAGCCCAGCAGCATCATGCTTACTGCGCAACACACAAAAATAGCTCCACAGAAAGTGAAAGATCACTGTTGAGCACAGAGAATCGTTACACATCTTGGGCTAGGTTAATGCAGAGGAAGGCAGGAATCTACAAGCATCCTACAGGCCATGATGGAAAAAGCTGCTTTTTTGGAAAAGCCTGGAAGCACTATCAGTGAGAGGAAAGCAGGGGACAACCTCTCTCTCTGATAATGACCAGAATGAACTAAGTCCTACAGAACACGTGTCATCTTGGAATCTCAGTGGGACGTAAGTGGTAGGAAATGCAGAGAAGAGGAGCTGAAGCACCTCTTGAACCCGTGTAAGAAAGCCTCTGTTGATGTAAGGAATAAAGAGAAGTCAGGGAAGAGAAGCAGAAAGAAGAACATGCTCAGACTGATGAGTTAGAGATGCAGGCCTGGGAGAAGCTTTGTGGGTGAGTAAAAGGCCAGAAGAGAAAAAAAATACCATGGATATGAGACGCTGGCATCACTTTCAAGATTATCACCCCTCCTGCTACACCTATTTGCTGTTATTAGCTTAAGCCAGCTAGAGAAAACAATGAAGAGAAATTTCTTACAGGGAAACCACTCAGCAGCATTGTCCATCCCATGTACTGTGTGTAGTAAGAGCCATATAAAAACACAGTACAGCATGCAATTTTATACTCAAACTGTAATGTCACTCATTTGCGTGCGTGAGCTAACTTAAAACCACACAATCCATCAAATCTGGTATCTGATGTCTTAACAAAGCAACATGTTCTTAGAATAGAAGCCTGTCTGGTATGTACATATGCTCTTTTCTTTTTTTAATGATCCTTCATTTTATTTCTTTTTTCCCCCTACCTGCAACAGAAAGATGGACCATTATGAACAGGAATCACAAAATCTCATTGACAAGCTGTAATGTCAAAAGGTCTGAGGCCAAACAAACTGTACGGTGAAACTACTAGATAACAGCTAGTTAGCATTTTTATGCATAGTTTGAAATATTACTGTGAATTTGCCCTTGGAGCCAGAGAGGTCTCAGGTGGGTGGCAGAAGCGCTCTCTGCAATTCACTGTTGTTAATGCTTGCTTCAAGACCGAATTTTTTATTTCCTGAAGAAAATAAACAAGTAGGAAGCATGATTGTAACATGAGGAAGCAAGACTGCAATAGCAAATCTTGGGCACTTCTATTTCTGCACTAGGTAGAACAGCTTTTCTTAGCTGGTGGCTCTAGTTCCAAAAAATGAAACAGCACTGCCCTCTTCTGTAATCCCAGAAAGCTGTATCCTTCTGCTCTCTCAAACATCTGTACAGAAAGGCAGGTAGTTACATACTAGAGGACATCCTGAACTTGCCCCAGATATTCAACAAAAGGTATTGGTTCAATTTTCCATAATTCTTTTCATGCCTGTTATCAGTCTTGAAGAGTGTGATAAAGATCTAGTCTCAAAGAGAACAAATAAGGAATATATACAACAGAATTTATTAATTACCAGTTTATATGTGAGAGAATCATGTCCATTTCGGCGTTCATTAAAAAGCTTTCAGAATTCTCCAACCTTCACTGAAATGTCATCTGGGCTCTTGTGTATAATGAACTAGCCTTTTCTCACAGTTTTCAAAGCAATTGTATGCAAAGTTGCTGTTAAATTGCCCTACACTCCAGGGAATACTGGCTGGATAACAGGAACCTGGAGACACTCACTCATCTCTTCACATCAGCTGCAAATTTTACCATCCCAGCCCATAGCACCCCGATCCAGCCTCCCTTTTTGCAGTGTTTAGAAATCCAACATATATTCAACCTGCTCTGGCACAACCTCTGTGTAAACAAGAAATTCTCTTGTTGTGTCCACCTTATCATATCCCCACCCAAGACCTTCTGATTCTTCATTCTTGTTCAGCTTAAGTCTGCTTTGCGTCCATGCCTGCAAACTGCCGTGATTTGATGTGCCCTGGCCCCCGTACATGAGGAGAGCGTGTCAGAGCACAGAGTGCAGGACTTACTTAAATTAAGTAAAAACAACAGTTCATGGTTCAATTGCACTTGTAGGTTTTAAGTTCTGCCAGCATTCCTCTATTTTTTCCAGTTTCTGCAACTTGAACCTGCTGACTTTCCTTTTATATTTTCCAGAGCCTTTCCTAGGACCTTTTACATACAGGAACGTCTCTGAGCACCCACTCTTGCTTTAAGATCCACTTCTCCTGGAAGCAAAAAAGTGAGTTCAGCAAACTGAAGTCTCCTTCATGTAAGCTGTTTAAAATAGACTTGAAATCTAAAAAAGTATTTTATTTATTGAAAGCAGGCAGCAGCAGCTGCCTTTAACTATGTAGGTCGAAACTCTGGATTGCAGATTTCCCTGCAGTGCCAAGGCTGGTTATTTCTTGGGGAGCAAACTGACCTACTTGTGTATTTAAAAAGAATAGATCTTACAGATCTTTTTCTTACAAAGCTAAAAAGCTCACCTTCTTTCTGTTCATTGCTTCTTACGTTGCTGGACAGGGTATGCATGTGAGAAGCAGCAGCAGCATTGTGCTAAATGATTAATAAATGGTTGAATATGAAAAGGCAAGAGAAAGTAAACTTCAGAGCTGCCCAGAAAGTGCAATGTGTTCCTCCCACTCATGATTATCCCCTGTGGGGAAAAGGCACAAGGCAGCACACTGCTGAATTGTACACAAATAGAGATATCCTGCATGATGTGGACAAGTTTCTTAATCTGCTCACTTGCCCTCTCAAGGCAGAGTATTCTTTATATATCAGTAGTGCAGTGAAGAGAAATCTCTATCAATTTTAATGAGTTGCCAGGCCAAGAGAGGGAAACCATGTGAATGATGAGATTCTTATACATAAAAATGTAAAGGCTTACAGATTTCTTTTGCCAGGTTGAATAAACACACTGGGACTGCAAGAGTCTCTGTTAAGAGACATTCCTCATTTAGTGCAGCTCTACAAGCCAGAGCTGATTTATGCTAGAGGGAAGATAAACATATCAGTATGTTTTGAAAGCTGAGGCAGGGCCCTTACACTCTAATTGCTTTGAACTATCTACGATTTTTTATTTCATTTCAGTCTACAGCACTGATATATAGAGACACTGAAAGTATAACGCAAATATAATTATCTAGGTGTCAGCTTGATTCAGTGGGGTATGAGAGGCTCAGTTTCAGTCATTACTGATGATGCAGGCACAGATAATGTAATTTTTAAGAAAACAGCTGTCCTCTGATCCTTGAAACACCATAATTTCATATTTAGTACAGCATCAGGTACATTCATGCCCCCATTAAGCAAAGCATCTCAAACTAGTGGCATTGGGGAAGGGATCAAAATGTTGAACGCTATATGGGGACTAGAAAAAGTGAAATATGAGATAAATAATGCTCAGGAAAGTAAAAATGGAAGAGGAGTAGAGTTGGAACAACACGCGAACGGTTGCCACTGTGTAGTACCTGGCAGGGAATGAAGTCACAGAATGCCATTGGAACAGACCTCCAGAGATTGTCTAGGCCAATGCTAAAGGAGGATCGCCCAGAGCACAGTCAATAACTCAGAAAGATCCTTCCATCCCTACACAAGGTGATGGGAGCTTAATAATAGCAATGCCTCTCTCAGTGGTCAAGCACAGAGTCCTTTTCTCCACTTGTAGTAACTGCAGAATCACAGCACATGGAGCACAGCATCAACACACACAAGCCCACACATTTTAGCATGATGCCATGTCCAAGCTGATGAACCTCACCAAAATCCTACTAACACTCAAAGAAAAAAACACTCAGTATTGTACAGAACTTTCCAACCCTATTTAAGCATGAGAAAGACAACATATCTGCTGCAATGTGTAAGAATCATAGGATGGTTAAGGTTGGAAGGGAACTTGAAGGTCATCTAGTTCCAACCCCTCCGCCGTGGGCAGGGACACTTCTCTCCCACTAGCCCAAGTCGCTCAAGAAAATATTTAATGATTAGACATCAAGTGTAAATTTGTTGGATTAATTGTGTGACTGCTATTAAAATCTGCACTGTTTTTTTGGCTAAGTTATTCCTCACACTCACTTTGACAGCGCACTCCTAAAGCCATTTTCCCTGGCTGTTAACATAATACGACAAGATGAGGACAGGGTAATGATGCAGGAGACATTTCCTCTGCAACCAGTGCTGCAGCTGATTTCAAGAGATAACACAAGGCAGCTGCTCGCAGGCACCTCAGAACTGCTTCATTTAGGGCACAGGGTGAGCTCACAGCACGGTCCGTAACCAATACAGGGTGAGCTATGCATCTCAGATTCCCCCAGCACAAACCAACAGCACCTCTGTGGCTCATTTCCTCCAGCTTTTTATGAAATTGTCTCAGAAATTATTCCCTAGATATCCCGCTCTACCATTAGGGCCCAGCAAGGGCTGGACAAATTTCTTCCTGTGCAAAAATATAATCCCGGTAAACTCAGCTACTGCTCCATCTCTGGGCAAGTATCGCGGCTCAAATGGGTTTTAGCAAAGTGTAGTTTTTGTTGTGCCAGAATGGCCCCAATCCATGGCTAGATAACCGGTTATAGTTGTCTGTGTGCCAACACAGTGGCTTGTCAAATGAGCATCTGATGGTCTGGATGAATCATGAATCTTCACATTTAAACCAAGGCCAGCATTTGCTGTAACTTCCAATAATATAAACAGCTGTGATGAGGAAGCTGGCAAATGCACAGAGCATCATTCCCATATACAACACAGAGCAGGTTTGAATTTCCCACCTGAAGAAGAAAAGTGTGTAAATTCAAATGAGCCCTTCTGCTTCAGCGCTGGCCAATTCATTAGACAATTAAACAACAGGTTGTCAGTCATATTTGCAGTGTGTGTAAGTAGCTTTCATGGCGATTTTACCACGCTGTAGAGAGCATATGATAAATCGCTAACCAAAGAAGTTCCATTCCCCAAGGAAGTTACAAAACAAGCAGAGACAAAGGCAAAGTGACTCAAAGGATGTCAAGAAGTGGCCCTTTAGAAAATGAGCCTGTTTAGACTGTAATTAACCACATGCTTCACTTTTGCATAATATTAAACCCTAGTAAATTGTATGAAGAAACCTTTAACTGTATGAGATGACTGGAATCACTTTATCTGTGTGTTTCAATAAAACACTGTTTCGTGAAAACTGAGAGATTTTACAGGGACTATAGATGTTAACATTTTGATAGGTTCAGGCCAAACTTCCTTCTAGATAGAGTAGACCTGATATTTTTGATTCAAAGAAACCCAGATAGTTTCATGTCATTATTTAAAAAAGAATAGCTTTGTTGTAGTCTGAAATAGAAATAAAACTGGAAAACATGAAAGTTGTTGCAAACCAGAATTGTTATTTCTCCTGCCAACTATGATGTCAAAGACTGGCAGTCAAGTATCACAGACCACTGAGTAGTTTCACATCATGCCTAAACCCTTATTGCACCTTTCTGCTGACAAATACCGACTCTGATTCAGGAATGCACTTAAATGTGTTCTTTTGAAGTCAGCATCACAGAGCTGAACTCCACTGGGAAGATGCAAACAGCTGGTTGGAGAAGTGCAAAGGGTAGTCACCAGGGGCTGCGAGGCAGGAAAAAGAAGATGGCAAAATGCCTTTGCCAGCCAGGTGATCTAACTTCCCCCTCAGAGAGGGCTATGTAGAAATAGTATGTCAGGAATCCACAGACTTAACAACAGATTTCTTGCACAGGACTAAGGTGCCTACAGTGGTTTCAAACCATTAGACATGTTGGCATTGCCCCAGGAATCCTATTCTCAGCTGGTTTCAAAATGTTCTTACATCTAAGCACATGGTCAATCTTTACTGATTTGAGGGCCTTTGCTCCACGTGATATTTATTGTCACGTAAACTTCTCACATATGCCTGCATATATCTTAGGACTGATTCTGATATGAAAGCTGCCTTGGCATGCTCTTGTCATGCCAACGTTAACCAGCCTGCAGTACAAACAGGCAGTTTTTGCCGAGGTACAGTCCTAAGGTTCAAAAGGAGAATCAAGACTTTTTTTAAAACTAGAATGATTAAGGCAGGCACCATTCCAATATAAATTCTATACCTGTACAGAACAGGCACATAAAACCTAATGTTTAGGTTTTTAGATGAGTAGATCTTTTTTAAGTTATGCTGGCTGCTTTGATGTAAAGTTGCGCTGCCCATGTCCAGGTATTCTCATTTTTAAAGCTC
>NW_009695358.1:162994-172903 GCF_000703405.1 Apaloderma vittatum | reverse complement strand
AGGAAAGCTTCTGTCAATATTAAGTACTGTAATTTCTTTCTTGAAAGAAGTTCCTACCATCTGAATGCCTGGTGAAGAGGTTACCACCACAGCAGAATAGCATGAGACAGCACTACTCTATGAAGAGAGACATACAAATATAGATTTAGGTGTTTGGAGATATGTTACACACTGAGGAAATGGTGAGGGTTAATGCATACCATCAGCAGCTGCTAAAATTCTTACCATAGACTCAAGTTAAGAACACTGGCAGTTTTGATGTATAATTTACACCACTTGAATCTACTCGAGTAATTCTGTATGGTCAGGCCTGCTTGCAGCAAAATCAACTCTTAAACATTCCCAATACAAGGCAAGCCATTCACTTTTTTTACAACAAGAAAACATGCTGTTGCTAAGATGGATTTTGCATAGGGAGAGATACTTTGCGAAGAAAAGCTGCTCTCCGACAGCAGCCTCTGGCCTTCTTTAGAGATCTGCAAATACTCCACAACTGGCTTGAAGAACTCCTCATTGGGCTATTGCTTCAAATAACTGAGTTCCTCCATACACACAATTTTTTGTGGCTCTATATATTTTATCCCATATTCACCTCTCACTATGTATTCACAGCAGCCATAAACAAGTGTGACTTTAGCAGAGAAGCCTGATAAGTGCACAGCTAATGTGACCTTTCTCATCCACATTGTGCCTTTTACTTCACATACGTAAAATACGTTCTCCAAAAACCTATTTTCCAAAGTGCAAATTCACCAGTGAGGGATTCAGGTCTCTGTGTGTGCTCTGCACTCACATCAAGTGAAGTCACTTGTGGCGTCAGATTTTAGTCACATTCCTCATTTGGATTCTTCCCCAGGCATCTCTCTAATTGCAGGTGATGCACAGATCGGTCACCACTGATGGGCACAAAGTCCCACCTCAGGGCTTTTAAGCACTTTCCTGGCGCTTTAATTCTTAACTGGCACATCTATGGGAGCTGTATATAAAAATTTCTGCTAGGCGTCTTTATGCATTCTTTATATTACGCTAAATAGAGCAGAGATCAGAAATATAAGAAAACAAAAGATTATTTTCTATTTCACTACACACTTCCAAGGCAGTGGAGACAAGGGGCAAAGGCAGTATCCAGAAAAATATGAAAAGACATTCTCAAATGGAAGAAATCAGGTGAGCACAAGCTATCATCAAGAAACGTCAACAGAAAATGACATATCACAGGCTGCAATAGCTGTACTCTATCCCTAAAACCAAAAGAAAGTGTCAAATTCAGTGCTTTCAATAATCAAAACTGAATCCTAGGTGAGGGTGGTATGTGTGTTTGGTGGGTTTTTTGTTTTTTTTTGGTTCTGTACAAAACCACAGCTAAACACAGAATTCCAGTAAGCTTATAAAAATCGCTAATCATAAAACCCTAAGAAAAATGTTTCAAAAGTTCATAATTTTACCCTTTTTCACAGACTTCAGAATTGATTGATTTTATGAGAGACATCAAAACACTGCATCAATAGCTACCAAAAATTGCTCCTACAGGAATAATTTTTAAATTGCTTTCCAAAATTGTTGGCTATAGGTAAAAGACTACGAAGCACCAAACAAACAAGCAAGCAAACAGTAGCGCATCACCTGTAATCAAAGCCACTAAAGCACAGTTTCTCTATATGCTTCAATTGTTCCTCCTAAGAGCAGTGGCTCTCACCATCCTATTCACATTATTGTTGTTTGAAGATGATCTCTGCTTGCCTGAAGTAGACAATTCCTAAAATGCAAAGTATCTCCTTTTTTTAAAAAGAGTAAGTTCATGAGAGTACTACATTCCAACATGTCACTTGATTGCAAAACAAACCTGCCCGTTAGCAGGAGGTTTTCTGTGGGCTTTATTTTTGTGCTCACTTGAGCAAATTCCAAGTGCTCCCTGTCAGACTCATGACCCTGTGGGGCACTTCGGTTATTTTCCATCCAGTTATCTTTGTTCTTTTGCACTGATGAGCTGTAAATCCTACCTGAATGCCTAAGTCACTTTGGCTGTCTCTGATGGGCTGGGTCACAAGTAAAAAGCAAACAGAGGGCCAGATATCCTCTGGTACTTTTCTCTTGACTGCAATTAGATCGACATTTTTCATTACTGGGTGGGCAGTGGCCAACCAGTTGCTGGTTGAACAGTCACTGTGATTGACATAATCCCTCTTATTCTTGTGAAAAAACACTTTGGAAAAAAACCCCAAGTAATGGCTCTGAATCGTAATTATCTCAATTGTCTGCCTGAAGACAACACAAAGATACAATCTGCTTTATTTTTGCTCCTTTCCATCAAAATTACATGAAGGATCCCCTTACCTTGAAAAGTGATTAGGATCTTTTTGGAAAGGATCCAAATCCAATGCACCTTTCAAGACGGGAAACTTTTCTGTAAGAGTTCAATGGGAAAAGACGGGGGAAAGGTTTTAAAAATCATTACATCTTGAAAGCTTCTCAAAGTTTCTCACTGGCATCAGTTGGGTATTTTGAAATCCCACAACCAAACAAGTAACTGTGCAGGCCAGAAGTGATCACAGGATTCCAATATTACACCAGGTACTCATCCAGAGAGATGGAGAGATTTATTTTTGTTTGAAAGGAAGCAAAGCGCAGACTACATTTTCTGTAGGGTTTTCATCATCATCCAGACTGCTCTTCTGATTGCTGAATGGCCAATGCCTACCTGGTTACGCTGTAATGAGTATATTTGTGTAAACTAGTATATTTGTATACTTTGTAAAAATATATGCCTAAAAAATACAGAACAGCAAAACCGATTGGAATATTTCTTAATAAGATGGAAAACAGAGTCCTCTAGTGGTCTCTGCCTGCCATAACAGACAAAACAGCAATTGAGGGAAGAAGTGATCTCAACATCAGCCCACAAGAAATAAATCTTAGTCCAAAGACAACAATAACCAGAGGAAATCGCCCCCATGGATGTCCCAGGCAATCTCCGGAGTTTTCTACACTTAATATGCAGAAAAATCTTCAAATGTTGCCAGTCACTACATGTACGTTAAAGAGATCTTAGGCAGCTCTTTCAGAAAAAGCATTTCTGGACCACGTATGTGATGCTACTGTACCACACATGAACCGTGCTGATAGAACAAGCATCTATTATATACATATACTAGAGACTTTATAAGCATATAGTGAACTGTGCTGATGTAATGAGTGCTATATATACACATTCTTTCTGGAGTAAGTAACAGGCTTTAAAAAGTATGAAGAATTTGAAAATTTAACTGCAGCAGCTGTCAATCTTTTAGTAATGAAGGACAGATTCAAAGGTACTTGAGACAAAGGCTTTGTGTCTGACAAGAGAAAATATATAAAATAGAATGAAATGGTCCAAGCGACTGGCTTGGAGGCAAACTTTGCAGGTCAGGACTAGTATTATCTGCGAGAAACTTCACGTGTTTGGGTCAGAGGGAAGAGTACTGCAGAACTGGGGATGTGAAACTGTAAGAAACAAAAGTATTTGAGATGTGGAAACTGCAGGCTGTATATAACATATATCAGCTCAGACTTTGGAAAAGACTTTCCAGAGCAGGATCACACATATAGAAGCTGAGTAGGGAAATAAGTGAAGAAAATGACTTATGTAACCTTCCCAAGAACGTCGAGGGAAGGATGAGGAAGCTTTGCCAAAGTACATATTAAAGAAGCTATTGAAAACACACCAGGAGAGTGAGGAAAAAAATGGGATATGAGGAAGAGTAAACAAGACAGAGGGTACAGGTGTGCTGGCAGTGAGGCTTACTTGCTGCCTGTGCCAAGTTGACAAGATTATTAGTCTTCACAAAAAGATAATATGAAGAATTTGGCACAGCAGAAAAGTGAAAGAGGTATGTATATATGGGTGTCACTTTTGCAGCTGTTTGTTCAAAGCAAAAAATCATCTATATACACAAAAAGTATAAAAAAATGTTCCTGCCTTCACCTTGCAGGAATCCTGAATAACATTTCATGATTTCAATAAATTCATAAACCAAAGTTTTGTAAAATAATCAACTCATTCTCTGTAGATGTTAACATTTCGTAGTGGTATTGATAAATATGCAAATGGCAACACAGCATTCCTAAACTATAGCATGGACATCCTAGCATCTGCTTTATACATTCCTGGATCTTAAGCAATCCTTCCACAAAGCTCCATAACCAGTCATAAAAATCCAGCAAACAGCAGTTTCTAAGAAAGATTTGTGTGGTCTTTGTACCAGACAGTTCCTAGTGATGTCATTAAAGGCTTATCTCAGGAAAGCACTTGGAAAAATCTGTTCTCCCTTTAAAGAAGAACCTCATTAGTCAGAGCTCTAGGAGTCATCTGTCATGACCATCAGCTTCCCTCTCTCTCCAGCATACTTCTGCAGAGTTAGAGCATGAGAAGATAAGTTCCATATGCAAAAATTCAAGGGTCAAACATTGCCTGGCTATATTTCTAGACAGCGTCTTCAAATCTCTACCTCTACATCTGATTTTTCTTCTCAGTACTGGCACGGCTTTTATCAGTTTTACTGCTTGTAGTTCATACACCTATAAAAAAAGTATTGCTGAACTTAGTGACAGACATAAAATAAAGTTTGCAAAGATTCTATCTTTCAAACAGTGAGGGAAATTATTTCCTCTGAACATGCTGTCAGCCTCAAACAAGGCAACAGATTAGTGCCGAGTGCTCGGACCAGCATTTTGTTTCCTATTTTGGCATGTGCAAGAAAATTCCAAAACATCGAAAGCTGCCATGTCTAAATCAGTGCAGAACTGCAAATCCAACAAGTCTGAGAGGCTTGAGAGGTAATTTAAGTCAGTAACGTCAAATAGGCAAAGACGTATGATAACCTAGGCAAAAAAAATTAGGAAAAAAGATTAATCCACCATCTAACAAATGCAGGAATTCAAATTAAGTTTCGTAAGGGCAGCTGTCTCTTACTGTTTCTGCAGAGGTGTGACCGCCAGATTGCCAGACACAGGCAATAAGGGGAAAGGAGGCTGCAATAATGGGAAAGTAGGTTGGATTTGGAAGTTCAACATTCTGAATGCTCTTGTGCTGTCATCAACTTCAACATCACAAACTCTCAAAGGGATCAGAGTAGTCTGAATTGTGATTAGTCCTTCAGACTCAGCAAGAGAATTATTTTTTGCAATGATGAGACATGGTTTTTGCTGCAGGTTTGCAGAGGACAGCTCCCGCTTTTTAGGCAAGAGTATCAAAGCAGAGGATAAACTCTTTATTGACTGGTTTACTAGGACTTCCTTCAAAGACCAAAATATGCTTTTTATGGACTATAAGTCCAGTGAAGATGATGGAGATCACAGAATAACAGCATAACTGAGGTTGGAAGGGACTTTTGGAGGTCATCTTGTGCATTGCCCCTGCTCAGGCTGGGCCATCTAGAGCAGGTTGCCCAAATGATGAGTAGAGTTTTCTTTTGTCTGGCAAAATCACTGTAATTTCAACCAGACACTGTTCACATCGGAAAGAGGCCTTGATCAGTAATAATCCTACTATTTGGTAATAGTAATAGCTGTGCTGAACCTCATTTTCAAGAAGGTAAAGATGGGACATTCTCCACAATCCTGCAGAGTTTCTCTGCCAGAGTCACTCAGTGTACATAACTGACTAGGAACAGAGATCCTTTTGATTTTGGTGGCTGAAGAAGTGTCCCTAGTGGTTACCACAGAAAAACAGGATCTGGGCAGCCTCTGGCATCACTGATTGTAATGTCTGCTGTGACTCATGGTGGGATCCTGACCCAGTGAACATGCAGCTCTCCAAGACAGCACTGGGCCATGGCGTTATCACCTGAGGTCCTTCTGTGGAGCCAGGCACGGGAATCTCTTTTTGTCTCCTCGCTCTTCAAAAAGCATTTGACAAGGTAAGGTGCTTGAAGATAGATCGATACAAAATGACCTCCTCTCTACTGCAGTAACATTGCTATTTCTCAAGTGACTGGCCATAATAAGGGCCTAGAAAAATAAATTGTTCTTGCATTACTTTAAAGAACAAATCTGTGAAAAGAAAATAGATTTGATGAGTTACTTGTTTTGATTTAGTCAGATCTCCATACTAGACTGACAGTCATTTTTTTTACCTACATTTCTAATGACAGGAGACAGTTTATGATGTTCAGTTCTGCTGCTGCTTTCTTCTGGACAAGTCACACCATTCCTTCTAACTGTTAGCACACATTCTCATCTTCTGAGTGGAGTCAAGAAGGACAATAGGATCTTAAATAAAGCATATAGCCCGCTCAGAGTAAGAAAAATAATGGATTTCTAGCTGCGACATTCTGAAGCAGTATGACTGGAAATGTCAAGTGCATTTTACTCACTGATGGCTATGAAAAAACAAATACACTCAGTGTTCCGTGACATCCAATTGCTATTTGCATTACCCAGAGGTGGTTATTTTCTATCCAAAGTTTCTAAAATTTCAGCTCCTAGTTGTGTAATCACCCATCTAATACTGCAAGTACAGAAAAGTCATCTTCTCTCTCCTCCAGACATTCAAACAATACCCTTTCTCTCACCTGGTATTCCCTTTTGAACATTCAGTTTCTCTCTTGCAGAAGTTCAGGCTGCCTCTGCTCTCCATAGTGGCAGAAGAGGTGAGATCTCTCCCAGTCTCTGGAGAAGCTGCCCCAACTAGTCTCCTAGACACAAGGCTGTTAACATAAAACAACAGGTGATTATCATACTATGAGGAACAGATTTGTATGGGTTTAAAAGCTAACATCTGCCTGGTGAGAGCAGGATAGCTGCTGATAATTGTCACTCAGAGACACCAGTTTTCCAGTCATGAGGGATTCTCGAAACGGAGATAGCAACGCTTTCCGTATCGCTCCCAATCACAGAGCAATTTTTGCACACAAGTGAACTTAGCTCTTCACAGAGGCAGCCACACACCTTTTCACATTTACTAAGCAGTTACAAAGCAACAGAAGATACTTGTGCTCAGAACTGTTGGGGAAAAAATATAAATCCGCATGTTCTTGTGAACACCTCTTATAATTTAGATGTTCCTTTAAATATTTCTGAAAATACGGAAGTATTAATCTCTGCATGCAGCTGGCCTGAACAGAGCACATTTTGTTAGTGCTGCTGTTTACTTCACCCTCCCTAACTATCATTTCTTGTGGTAAATGAGACTGTCATATTTTGCTTTACTCAGCGTGGCCCCTGAAATATCCACAAGGCTGGATTGGATAACTCCACAGGTCCTTCCCAATCCCATATTTCTGATCATGCTGAAGAAGGCAATGTGAGCTTACGAGGTCCTTTCAT
This sequence comes from Apaloderma vittatum, assembly GCF_000703405.1. Classification (NCBI taxonomy): domain Eukaryota; kingdom Metazoa; phylum Chordata; class Aves; order Trogoniformes; family Trogonidae; genus Apaloderma; species Apaloderma vittatum. Next base: position 165,601 of record NW_009695358.1, on the reverse strand, counting down.
GGTCTTAATTGAGACTATGGGCATAATCCAAATGCAAGTCATAACCATAACAATTTAATTAGAATTATTAAATCCAAAGAGCCAGAAGTACTTAATTAAATAAGCAGCTTGGTTTCTGAGCACAGAGGCATGCTTCAGATAACTGCGGTCATAAAATTCTCACTGTGCAAAATTATGTTGTTGTTTGATAATAATCAATAGAACAGACTATTGAGTAGATACCTTCTGACCTGTTTTCCAAGCCATCATATCGGTCCCAGTAGTCAGCAAGACAGATATAAAACCCTACGCAATTGCATTCCCACAGTCTTGCTGTTATTGTCATCTAAATAACCACTGACATAACCAGACAAAAAATCAAATGAGGGTAGTTTGTCAAATCTTGCAGATAATTGTCGCTATAACATCTATACAGGGCTGTAACTGCCAGGGCTACTGCCCATATCACTTGCATCCACGGTTAAGTAAAATCACTAAACAGAATTGGTTCTGTTCAGCTTAAACCAGGAGACCAGCAAACCAAGACACCAGCTTTCTTGTTTCAAGTTCACCATGACTTCAAGCCACAGTTTCAGGGAAAAGCTCCTCCCTGCCACAGGATTGCAAATGCAGTGACACAGCCCCAGGTTCTGATGGCACCAATAAGGCACACATGGATGATTTTGGGGTGACTGGTAGATCTCCCACCCTGTGCTCTTTCAGCGTCAGTTGGGAGACGGGACAGCAATCAGGAAAATATTGAAGGGGTGCATTATAAATCAAACATTTTCAGTACATTTGGGATGTCACACTGAATTTACATTTGCTGCTCTCTCATCCCACAACTTCCTTTCTGCCTTTACCCATTTTGTGCCTCAGATTCTTCCGTGATATGCACCAGACCAAATGCATCATATACAACATGACATCCACATACATACCTATACACACACACATGCACAAAAGCCATGCAAACCCAACAAAAGCTCAGACGAAAGTACTCCTCCAGCCTTGTTCCCAGCTATTCGACCAGCGAGCAGCAGATGGCAGCCCTATTGCCTTTCCTCCTCCCCGTCATGCTCAGGCTGGCCTTGCAGGCAGCGGCACTTTCTCATGCTTCATCCTGCTCTTTCCCACCTCTCCTGGGGTTTTTGGTATTACCCCTCACTGCAGCGACTACCTGAGTTTTGTAAAATCGATGCCCATGGTGAACACCAGAGTCTTAAAGCCTCACGGATGGTCACACAGTCACTGGCACAGCTGCTTCCTCGGTCAAAGAAAAAGTGGGCAAAGCAAGCAGTTTACACTTCCTGTAGAAAAAGCTTTTTACAGCAAGAATTATCCTAAACTTGGCACTTTCAATACTGCGGGGTTTAGGCTCACTCAGTTTGAACTTTACTATATAATTTGTAGTAGGCTGCCCTTGCCTTGTGGAAACTTTGAACTTCAGTTTTCAGTGTCTCTCTGCATTGTTTTCTTCCCCTGAAAGAAGAAATGTGTCCTGCATGATGTGTCTTAGTCTGGTAATATTTTCTGTGTGGTTTTCCTGCAATATGAATAAGCAATTGTCTGCATATCCCACCCTCAGACCTACCCAGTGTTTCTCCTTCTACAGTCAGGAGAATGAACGATTTTGCTGTTTCTTCATGCAAATGTACAGAGTACAGAAATCGTGCCTGGCAGAGAGAAATAAATCTTCTTCCTCGGGATTAGGATTCACATCTCATTATATGCATCATGCCCTGCTATTGCCAGACACTAATTCAGGTAAACTTTAACCAATGCAGTTCAAAATCAGAAAGAAGTAAAAAAAAATTCCTCTTTTCCCTGCAGTTACTGTAATATTTTCCAGTATAATTTTGATTTCTGTGAAGGTTTTAGAAAGGGGAATAAAACAGGATTAAGAGGAAAACTAAGTTGCAACTTTCTCTCTTGACTGGCTGCCCAGTGATGTGAGGTTCATAGCAAATAAAGCCTCTGTGCCAAAGAATGGGAAGTTTTCTATAACCAGAAAAAAAAAAATCCAAGAGAAACAATATTTATTTTCCACACTCCATTAGCATCTCAGAAGCAATCCAAGCATGTTACTAGAAACTGAACCCAGCTAATTAAAAATAATGTTCCAAAGCTACACTGATGTCTTTTGCATCTGGAGCTGGCTTCTGCAAATAAACATACACAAAAACAAGGACAAATCACAATAAATCTAAGCAGACAGGTACAAGCAAATTGGTCTGTGGAAGTGACATGTCTTTCTGCTTAAATGTCTACCGCAAATCCCAAGGAGACATGGTAGGATTTAATCTAATTGGGTTTGCCACTTCCCTGCAGCTTAATGTGAGAATAAATGCAATTATATATGACTGTACTTAGCTCAGTACCAAAAATCCATTTATTAGGCTATTACAATCTATAGAAACCAGGGGTTTGAGATCATTTGGATATGCTGGTTACATACTTGGCTGGCTAGTTGTTTTGTGGTTACAGCTTCCAAATTGCTACTGATGAGGTAGTAGTAAAAAAGCAGATGCAGTTAAGCATTTGAATGGATGGCTTAGAAAGGTTTTCTTCTCGCTTCAGAATCCATTAAGGTACCTTATATGTTGGCTTGGTGCTCTGCAAATCTCG
>NW_009695358.1:83572-162963 GCF_000703405.1 Apaloderma vittatum | reverse complement strand
AGCAGGAGACTGGGAAACCAAGAGGTTGCTGAGGTTCAGAAATCTGTTCATCATAAAGCAAAGCACCTTTGAATGTGGGGGGCCCCGCAGAGCTGGCACAGCATGGCATAGAGATGCAAAAAGAATTATATTTAAGGCCAGCCTTATGGGGTAACAGAGGGAAGAGTGTCTAGTCATCTTGTTTTGCAGCATTTGAAAGGGCGTAATTAGCAAAAAATGCAAGGAAAAAAAAAACATTGGGCAGTTCCAAAAAAATGTGGTATTGCGACTCACCTACCTGTTCAGTCTTCAAGTGGAACAGACAACTGGTATGCTTGCCATGGAGCACAGCATGACAAAGCTGCAAGTCCTGTCCCTTAAGCTTTAAAGTCTTCTTGCCAAACAGATGTTTTTAAATGAGGCAGTAAACTCTCACAATTTCATTTTTTTCTAAGTCATGGTGATCACTAGGTTAAAGGTAGACTTTCTTGGAAGTCTGCAAAACTTCACCTAGCCATAGTCCTCCAATGTACACATAGTGGGGGCAAAATATTTAGCTCACTCATGCTACAGGGCATACCTGACTGCAGGAAAAGATTCAGGGGCTGCATCTGACCTGCTAGACACTACTCAAGAAGTATTGGGGCTGTATTCAACCTGTAGATTTGTTTTACAAAACCAGACTTAAAACATGCAATCCTTGACATTCAAGACCTGGGATTATGAAGGCTTGATTTTTCTCCCAGCAAACTGAGTGGCAAAGTACCCATCAAGCTAGCTGCTGTGAATGCAGGCTTTATGTGCCCCATCCAATCTAACTTTAGTGGTAGCCAAGGTGTTGATAACCTTGCATAATAGTCTGGGTTACACATAATTTTAAAGAGATATCCTTTCAGTAGCTTGACTCTGATCCAAGTACACAACAACCACAAATGAAAATAATTCCACCAAGCTCTGCTTGAATCAGACATCCCACCAATTACCTGTAGCTGAAATTCAAAGAATACAAGTTAAGGTCCCTGTCCAACTGCTGCAAAGCACCACAGTGAAAACTCTCCCGGGAAATGAATAGATTTAAGCATAGGTTTTTGTGGTGTTTTTTTTTGTAAAAGAACACAAAACAGAGAGGATTGCTTGGCAAAATCATTACCCTCATCACTCGCATTGCAGCACCACAAACACGAGTGGCCACTGCTCACTGAAGGTGGAGGCAGCCTCAGCCAGTCTGGTTTTCTCCTGCCTTCTAGCCTTAGGATCGCTTTAAAAAGTTATAATTAACGTGATTACTCTGAATGATGTTTAAAATGAATCCACAGTTCAAGTTATCAGATGTCAGGACTGGCTCCCAGTTTTGAAGTCACTTCTCTCCCCACACATCTCCACCCCTGTCCTCATCCTTAAGTGCAGATGGCAGCGACATTAAGCAGCGACCTGCCAGCTTTTTGCAAGGCAGGCAAGTGAAGGTAATTAGTTCCCTAACAAAGGTAACTGCTCCCTGTCTCCTCTGAGAGAAAGGCATCAGGCAAACAGAGAGCCCCCCAAATTAGGCCAATGGGCTCCCGAGGGCCAGGTGCCATCCAGCTCTGCAGATGAGTGGGCAACACAAGAGGAAACACAGATCTTGCCCTGTGTTCCGTGTAGAAAAGCTGATAAAATTATCCTTGGAAACACAGTGTCTTCTACTCTATCCTTCTACAGGGACCAGAGTATGACAGTGAAGCCTTACCTCTCCTGCTCTGGCTCCCAGCTAAACAGTGAAAAGGTACACACAGATGCCTTTCTTCTATGGTAGCACAGGCCCTGAGACTTGCTAAGAGAAACCCCAACTTCAAACAACCTGAATGTGGCAGGTACAGCTGCCCTAGCACTGGGCAAAAAATATTTTTGAGAATACTCACCTTTATCAGCCTAAGCCAAGGGCCAATAAAATATTAAGCCTTCTGAGGTACCTATTTAATCAAAAGTTATATTTAACATACATCAGAGACACTTAAACTAGTAGGAGAGGGGCGACTAAGTATTTCCTCTGGAAACCTTTAAATTGTAACTCAAGTGGGGATGTACTAAAATTCTTCTGACTTCCAGCAAGACACATCATGTACCATTACATTTAGAGACGCAGAAATTATCAGGGTGGGATCTGAAATGGCTGTAGTATATCACACTACGGTGAATTCACTGAGCTACACAACCTGATGCCACATGACAAAGTGTGACAGCTGATCTGTATTACATATGAGAGATTGTCGAGATGTACTGATATTTTCTAAACTGCTATCAGAAAACATATGTTTCCAAGGAGTAATGATACACTGGGTCTAAATAACTCATAAAGATTATGAATGAAGTCTTCTCACCTTCATTTGACCTTTGTTACTTCTCCAGCAGACAGAGCTAAATGCGTAGCACACCAGAATGCATCTGAAGAAGAGACAGATGATAATAAGAAGCTGTTAAGACATGCTCACTCAACTGGCTCTATTAGTTCAGCTTGCTTGCACAGAAAGTATTTCCCTGCACGTGTGAACCTGAGTACAGATCAATAAAGGGAAATATCCAGGTTGATCCTTTCTCAGCTTGGACTCCTCCAAGCAAGATGCACACACAGTCCAATGCCTTGTTGAAAGCTGAAGACAGGGCTTGTGGATAAGAAGCCTTGGAGAAAATGCGGTGCTGGACTCCTCACACATCTCCAGCACCAGCCAGCTCAGAATGCTCACTCCACCTTTGGCTGAAGTCACGTTACAGAGGTATCTGGATGCCTTCACTCTCCACTTGCGTTTTCCTATCTCCCACACCTACAGCCAAGGTATGTTGGTGTGCTCACCTTTTGCAGGAAGGTCACCCAGATCATAAGAGATCTTTCTTGCATATAAAAATACAACTGCTTGTCATATTTTTCAAAAGTTGAAAGGACAGCATTATTTTTCAGATGTTACCAGAAGAGCAATACTTGTGCATAAAATATAGAAAATATACTTGGGGATAAAATATAGAAAAAGAGAGTTTGGTCTCTTGGGTTTAAATGCAGTCAACCTGTTACAGGGTAGCAGGAGTGCCTCAGTTTAAGACTTTATATTTATAACCTATATTGCTCCTCCCATCTGTCAGTTCTTTATTTCCCATCGTCACTTGTGGGTACTTAGTTTACACCACACCCTGTGCGTACGATTTGGGCAGCTGGGAGTGCCTGGTGGTCTAAGAGCATTCACCAGCTTTGGGAGCCATCTATCCCCTTCCCTTGATTTAACTATGAGTTTATCCCAGATAAAACTCTTGAAGCTGTTTCATTTCTGTAAATGTATGACATAAGATCAGCCAGAGACCAGCTGGGAGTTACCTCCAGCGGTCACTGCGATTCACAAGTTTGATGTACCCATGACTTTCTTTTATTTTTGACATAAAGGCCTAGAGCACTTTTCAGGGCGTAGATTTTCTAAGGCATTTAACAGTCTCCTTGCCTTATTCTCCACCACCTACCTCATTCTCATGCCAAGCCCTCGGGCATGATACGCACAAAGAATGTGCAGCGTTTTGTCACTGAGAAGGCAGGTTTCCACACGCTCCGCTAAACAATCTCAACAGATGCTCCTAAGAAGGCTGAAAACTGATTTTCACAAAGCTATAAATTTCCTCGCAGTCCATACTGTGGTCTCCAGACAGAGCCAGAGCTCCACACAAAGTCATGAAAAGGACTTGGATCCACATTAGGAGTTCTCAGAGGAACTCCAGTGGGAAATACATTTTTAAGGGAGCTGGGGGGTACGCAAACCAGGTGTCCAGGCTGACCCTGGAAACAGAGTTTACTACTGGGTACTACTGAGTACAGGCATTCTTCTTCAAGGGCACAAACATACTCGGGACCACCTTGGCTTTCTCCCACCATGTACTTTAACGTCTTGAAGCAGCAGGGAGGAGGCAGAAAACAGAATTAATGACACCTATCAATTAATCAAAGCTATGCAGAGGGGCTCGAACAGCAAAGATGCTGCATAGGTGCTAAGCCACTATCGATGATAAAAGGCACAAGGGAAGAAGGGAGGCAATCGCAAACGGGTGTGAGCGAGCATCAAACACAAAGGAAGTTGTAATGAGAGCAGAAGCGTGAAGAGTGACAATTCAGCATGGGAGAGATAAAGATGGAACAAGAATGGGATCAAGAGAGAGAGCAGAGAAAGGATGGGGAGGAAGAAAAATTTGAAATGGAAACGATGAGAATGGAATATGATTTCCAGAGGGAAAGAATAAGGGTGAATGAGGGTCCTACTGGGTCAGCCCATGCATATTTAGTCAGTTATAATAAGGTAAAATTGCTTCCTCATTACAAGGAAGGGAATGATGTTGATATGTTTTTGCAGTCTTTTAAAAAACTGTACAGAACTTATAATTGGTGAGAGGAGGCATGGGCAGCACAGTTCAGACCTTGCTCAATGGGAAAACCCTAGAGGCCTATGCCAAGCTGGTTGATAATGACTGCCGTGCCTATCAAATTGTGCAGGGAGCTTTTCTGAGAACATAGGAGGTTGACCCCAGAGACCTGCAGGGTTACACTTAGGTCTCCAAGGAAAGGATCTGATAACTCCTTTCCTGAATTGGCTGTAGAAATGACAAATTTATTTAACAGGTGGATAGAAGGTGAAAAGACATCTGTATCTGTTTCTTTTTTCTTTATTTTTTTTTAAATGATGAAATTATCTTGAGAAGCAGCTTCTAGAATATATTCTGAAGGATTTGGAAGCCTCCTAGAGAGAAAATCCTTCTATAAACATTTTCAGTCTCTTAATAAGAGCAATTTTTTTTATGTGTATCCAGAAAATAATGAGAAAAGTAACAGGAATCCTACCTATTTCCACAAAGACTTGCCCTTTCAGAATCAAACAGAAATAGACAACAAAGTATGCAACTGTCAAAATCTTACAAGCCACACTCCATTACTTCAAGAACATAACAACAAAACAAAACAAATCTCATTACATGGATTATATATGCGGAAACCACAGTTACAGTGTGAAGCGTGAACGAAGAGATCAGTTATCAAGCTCACTTCAGCACTTACCCAAGCAGATCGTAAAAAAGTTGTACAAAAGCAAGTTCAGATACAGTTTCTTAAAAGACCTTAGTGGAAGCACTGACACCAGCCTGTTTCCACAAGGTGCACTGGTCTGTTCCTCCTGGAAAGCATTAGCAAAGACACATCTACTTTCCAGCTTGGATTACTGTTTCAAACAAAGCATGAAGTACTGAGAAGTGACTGGCTGGAATATGAGACAGATGTTATCCTCTGCTTTCTGAAATATTTACTAGTTGTAATGAGCCTGTAAAATGCAACATTGACTCAGCTACTGCGTTCCCAGATTCCTTCCAGACTCTTGACTAAATATCGTCTATGCCTGCCAATGTCGTGCTGCTTCCTCTAACACTTCCCTCCAGCACCTTCTCCTGCAACGCCTCAGATCACACCCTCCTCGCTAACCAGCACAGCAGTCCTGAGGCGATGGCTTCGCACTAGGCTCGGCAGCCAAGGCTGAGACAAAGAAATTTACTCTGTCTTCAATGTAATTTTCTTCAACTTCTCCTGATTCAATGTTGATTGCTTTCCTATCTCTTTTTCAGTCTTCCATTTTCTCATACTTCCTATTTCTAACACTCTTAACATTTTACTTTTTACTTACCTCTGGCCATCCCACCTTCAGATTCCCACTGAACCTACCTACGTTTTACAGCCCCTTTACTGCTAGTGCAATTTAGGCTTTCATTTGATTAGCTTTTAATTTTCTGGCTAGATTCTGGCACAGATAATTCACTGTGTTTTGAGATGTGAAGATACCAGACTGTTTTTGTTCACTTGCATTCACGCTTCTCTTCCAATTCTTCTCTAAGGATTTCAGTGGAAGACTTAACCACCACTTAATCACGTCTCGTTTTCCTACCAGTACCAAGATGCTTACATCCAGACAGCTGTCACAGCATAAATAACCCAGAGTTAGGACAGTAGGGCTTCACTGTCACGAAAGGGAGTAGATTTTGGACTAATGGCATTTTTCGAACATTTCACTTCAGTGCTCACACTTGTATATGTTATATGCTATTTCCCATCTGTGCTACCAGTGTAGCAAGGATCTGTTTCATGCATCTCCAGTGTCTTTTTTTTTTTTGCAAAATGCTATTATCTTAAATAAAATGCTTTCTAACTAAGCATTCTTGGATGATGATGCATGATAGTCCACGTTGCTACTAGATGGTCCACTGAAGATAAAAGGGCAGTAAAATTAGCAGCACTTCAAATTGATACAAGTACCAATACGCATAGTCTGGCTTTTCTATTGCTCATTATCGTCTAAAATAAACATGTTTTCAGCATTTGCACTACTACTAATACCTAATCCTCTGGCTGTTGCATGTGAAAGAATAGAAATCAACAAACCTCAGAAAGGTCAAGCAATTACCTAAGTCATCCCAGCAAAACTCAGTGAGTAGATCAAAAGAACACTTCATGAAGAAAAAAGTTGATATTTCCATTACTCACGAAAATATACCAGCACGAGGATGTGATAGTCTGTACTTGATGGTATACAGGTCAGTGGTATTGATTCTTTTGTTGGACTGTTTCTGGGAATAAAGCAATAGAGCCCAGCTGACAGAAGGCTGAAAATATGTGATTGTGAGAAGAACTGCCTATGGTCCTTTTTAGGATAGCCATTGCCTTTTCATTTCTGTCACTTTTAATGTTTTTTTTCTGCAAATCTCAAAATACTTCACAGAGAAGCCAGAATTAATTTCTACACTTGACAAATAGGGAAACTGAGGCACAAAGGGACCTACAGAAACTCTCGCAGCTGAGGAAAGTCCCACAACTTTGTTGTGCTAAAGCTTTATCTTCGATGCAGAACTTATTCTCAAATACACTCATCATATCTCAGCCCTGACAGACAGAAAAATCCTTAAGAAAAACAGCATAAGATCTTGACTTGCCCAACACAGTGGAGTTCTTCTAAGCGATACCAGCTCACAAGCTGTCTCCTGGTTGATCATTTATCCCTGAACAACTGTAAGCTTCACAACACATCTTAACTAAAAGAAATTTGTTTATGTACTTTGTTAAGCCGAAGCGTTCATAGAATACAGGGAAAGCACATGGTGTTCAGGATTTAAAGCCATGTTCAGATGCTCTTGTGGTTTGGGTGCCAGCATTAGAGCTCAATGTAACAAATAAAGGGTTATTTTAATCTTCTATAACTGCATGAGATTCAGATTTTAATTGACTTCTTCCCTCCTGAACTCATCTCATAAAATGTGTTAGGTATATCTGCTGAGTAAATAGAAGACAATAATATGTTTAAATGTCTGTCTAGAGAGTTTCTTCCACCCAGAACTGAAAATCGATGCAGCTCAAAGAGACATCTTCCGTTAATATAACTTTTTCTTTCACCACTTTTCTAGCACGTTTAATATTTTTCAGCGTTGTTTTGCTGGCACTGAAAGCCCAAGCTGTGTTGGCAGATCCCTGAACTGTGACTCTAGAGGGATGTGTTCTACTGTTGGAGCCCTTTTTAACATTTTCGACAAGGAAATACAGCTCTCCTGGCCCTTATATCCATTCCTAGCCACTCTCTTTTGGGCCTTGTTTCTGTAAAGATGTATGCACATACTTGACTGTATAAACTATGAAGGTATTTAGTGAACTGCATGACTGTGAGCAGTTCAGTGAGTTCAAGTTACAATTAAATCCAGCATTCAAATCTGTGTAAGATACAGCTTTGGACTGCGCACTCTTCGATTGCGCTGAATTGAGCTAATTTTTGTGCAAAATTTGATGCTCCCAAAGTCAACCCAGCCTCTACCTGGGTGGGTTTTGCAGTCTGGAATCCCGAAAATGCCAGTGAAATGAGCTGGCCATGCCTCATCTTAGGAGCATTTAGGAGAATTAGGGAGTCCCATGAGCCCTGACCCACAGACACCTAGGTAAAAGCTCTCAAAAGCCTCCATGGAGAGCAGAGGCAGTTTTCTTTAGCACAGCAGGGATGGTGGCATTTGCAGCACTCTTGTCTGACCTCAAAGTCAGATTTCAGGCTTGCGGTTGGACAGAGGGGGAGCTTTAGGTGAATTGCATCTAGCCCTGGGCTCTTACAAATAGCCTGAATTTGCTCCTCTGGACTGAATAATGTCAGGCTGAAAATACGTGTTGGAAAAACACTCTCCATTTCCACCTCAAACCAGCTTATAAATAAAACGTGTGGGCCAAAATCACCCCAATCTTAGATCAGGAATAGATGCTGCGTTGCAACATTGACAACAACAAAGATAGGGGAATTGGTTAAGTACCTTGGGGGTTAAAATCTGTGCCCTGAACAGTAAATTTTATGGCCAAAAGTAAGTCTTCTATAGTCTCATTTATTATTGCAAAAATGATTGGAACTGGGGACCATGACACTATTACCTGTTACTGCAGATTTATTGAAAATTAGCAATTCCATTTATATCTATGAGATTTCAGGGATTATTCTGTTATAGACTAGAAAACTGATAGATTTATAACTCTGGTGAATCTAGTTGTACCAACTAATAGAGCAAGTGAGAAAATTTAGAGGTTTGTACTCCTAAAGGAGTTAACCTTTGGATAAAGAAACGTTTTTCAAGTAGCATCTGAGAAATTATTGGCTCCATAAATTCTTGCTGCCATGGCATGAAAAATACTAATTTCCTGGGTTTTATATTTTTGGTCAAGAAAGATACAAAAAGCAAAAGTTAGTACAAAAAATCTTCACTCCACTCGGAGCACTACCGTAGCTTTTGTTAACCCTTTGACATACATTGGTAGAACTTGCCTGGCTGGCCCTAAAGAAATTTTCAAGCTATGTACCTTCTAAATTCATTAACATTGTATTACTTGAGAGTTTTATCTAACTTTAATTTTGATTTTTGTGTAGTCACTGGACTACTTAAAAATTGAATCAAACCTGCAAAGGTATTAAATCCACACCAGACTGTTGGGGGTTTTTTGATTGTTTTGTGGTGGTTTTTTTTAATATGAGAGATCTCTCACTGTGGATGAGGTTTGTGTAAATCACTGAAATCTCCTTAAAGCTTCTGGTAGGTCAGCAGAAAATATTCTGGTAAGCTCCCCTCTATCTCCCAACAAAGACAGAAAAGTGATACAAGGACTTTGGTGTCGAGCTCTTAGAGGCATGAGGTATGGCCAGCCCTGCCACTGATGTTTAGCCTGTGACTTCTGCCGCAGGAGATGCTCTCCTTATCCCCTTACACTGACTGACAAGGCAAGCCCTGTATTTACAAACCAAAGGGCGTCCTCGGAAGGACGCTCAAGCACGGCAGACTTGTGTGTGCCACATTCGAGCCTGCCTGAAAGCGTTGAGCAATATGATGATAATACGTGAGCTTTGCAGCTCCCTCTTTTTCTGACTCAGGTCTTTAGGGCTAAATAAAGTTAATACCTGTACCCTGTGCTTGTGGAGGCTCCTCAGTTTGCTGCCAGGCCATGCAGCTCCGATCCTTCTCTCTTTCACCTGCTGCAGATGGGAGGCCAGCTTCAATAACACTGGCAGGACCAGATGCGTGTCCACTGCCTCAACTGCAAGACATAATGAGATGAAATGAATGTGTACATAAAGCAGCCATTAGTTACGAGCAGCTCATGTTTTGGAGTGAAACGTGATACTTGCATGGCTGCTTTAGTATTAATTATGGCAGAAACTGGAGAACTGGCAAAAAAATACGCAATTTATCTATGAATGCAAGCATATGTGAACTATTTAACGGGGCCATAGCTTCTTAGTAATGTGTGAACAGTGATCATTGTATTCCTACACTGAAAGCATCCACACAGTTAAAATCCATCACCTAAGAGTACATATCGCCCATCATGCCGTGTTCTTTCATCCAATACTCTGCCTGTTGTTCAGGCAAGTCAAGGAGGCAAGAATCTATTTTCTGATTTCTGTGACAGAGTTGCAAGAATTCAGGCTTTAACACTGGACTGTGAAGAATCGTTTTTACTATGATTAACTTACCGCTATTTTATGGCCTAATTACAGATACAGATAAACAGATTTTTAAGATTACATTTTAAAATCAGTCAAAGTTTTATGAATCATAAAAATTTCAGGTACCAAGGTTTGAAAAAGAAAGAAATGTTGAATTTCATTTAAAAGTGATCTAGAGTACTCACACTTTAAAAAAGAAGAATGAGGGTATTTTTAATATGGGCCACATCCCCACCTTAGTGGCATCGACTGATTTTGGTTATTAGCTTTGGAAAGAAGGAAAATCCTCTCTCTGACAATCTCTAAGGAAAAAAGCCCCTGAAATTATCCCATCATTTCACAATCAATAAGGTAAAACCAGAGCGTGCAGAGGAGTTATTTATGATTCCATCACACCAATATAACATTGCACTTGTAACTTGAGAATAGAACATTTCTAAGTGTCCAGTGCTTCATTTGAGCCACAAAACAAGTTTAAAATGCCCAGTGGAATTTTTATTTAAATTTATTTTTTAATATAAACTTATATATGAAACATTTCCAGCTACAATTTAAAAAAAAAAAAAAGAGCATCCTCTTCCTCTATTTTCCTGTTTTAACAAGGACAAATCAGCACAGCTCCACGGAAGACTGAGCTATCCCCGTTGACAACATCTCAGAATCTGGCCCAGCATGCAGTATTTTTCTAATTACAGCTGCAAAATATCCCAGCTTGGCTGAATTTCTTAGTGCACATCCACATGTAAAAACTAGTCATGGAGCTACACATATGCATAAGACTTGAATATAATATTGAATTATTCCCCCTTAAAGTATAGAGGAATTACACTTCAGAGGTCATAGGTCATCATTTTATAACAGGAGTAAATGTAATAGGTGCAAGAAAATATCCCTGAGTGTACCTGAAAGATTACTTCTTGTAATTTTTTATACAAATCCGCAAATATGAGAGATTACAAATCCATTTTTGTATCACTTCTGTTCTAAGGAACAAAACCAACTTATTCTATAGTGTTTCTTCATTAATTTAGGCTAAAATATCTCAAATTTTGGTAATTAAAATTTTTATAATGAGACACTGCTTTATCATCAGCATAAGTAATCTGAATTGGAAAGAGTTGCTCAGCTCTTCATGGAAAGTAAACTGGGAGATACTGTACTGACATGGCTCCTGCAAGAAGAAGCTCCTAAGCCTCAAGACAGTCACTGCTCACTGAGGCACACATCGAAATAAGAACTTCAATGTGGACTTTGAGGTTGTCTACTTCTCCTCAGTTTTTAGAATCAAAATAAAATGAAATAATAATAGAGATATTTTAAACTCTCAGATTTAACAGAGTTCTGTTCCCCTTCACCTCAAGAGTAAGCAAACAGACAGCTTGGTCTGCGAACCGATGAATTCATGATTTTCAGTTATCTTTTAATGAGAGTCGGTGGATGCCAAGAGGAAAGAAGCATGCAAGAATGGTGCAAGGTGACCATTGAGAAGTTGCTTAAGTAAATAGAAACGATTTAATCTCCTCAACAGCTGCTGGATTCCCCCCGGAATATTTGTCTTTATGTTGTTAAAGGAAGCTTGACAACGTTATATCTTTTTGCTTTAATACATCTGTGCATCAGTACTTCGGAGTACTATGAGGGGAAGTACTTTAGCCGAGACAGGCAATAAAAAGGAATTTTAACAAATAATGAGTAAGAGATCAAGAAGACAGGCTACCTTCTACATGTAAATCAAAGTTGTTCCAGAAAGGCTTAGAAAGAGAGGTCACTATTTTCAAGTGAGAGTCAACTGAAAGTTAATGAGGACACTGCTAAAGATCACAGATAAATGGTTACTGTACTTTTAATGAATATTTTATTCATATCACCTTTAAATTAGTTAAATTTGATAGGATGATAATGTAATGCAAAATGGCTTCCTCCCCAGACCATTTTAGGTGGAGGGTAGATCAGAATTTAATTTTAGGGTAATGCCAGGTCAAAATTAAATTAAAAAAATTATGGTTGGAAAGTAATAAATCCAAAGTGACCAATGGAAAAAAATATTAAGTTAATGAGATGTGCAAGCCATTTAGAAAACCACAGATATTTTATATGACATATTTTTCTCTTATTTGGAAACAAGCCATTTTAACACGTTCTGACAGGGATGAAAGTGGGGAAAGGAGAATGGGCACTCCTGAAGCTCCTGCTATCAGGTCTTGATAAAGTTATGAAGATAAATGCAAAAAGCTCATGATGGGGGAATTCAACATTTGATTGGCAAACTTGTTAAAATCTTAACACCCCTGAAACCTCTTTCAGATACCCAAATAGAGTTTTTGTCACTCACGCATGCCAAATAAATTGTTCACAACTGAGGTTCACTCAGCTGCCCTGGAATCACAACGTATGGGATGAGGTAGCCCGCTTTTTCCTTATGTGCCATCCCTCTCCCTTACCTATCACGAAGCTAGCCCACATGAACACGCAGTATATGCAACAGATCTCAATATTTAAATTTACTTTTATACAGCCTTATCAGAACCTGTGAGTGGGGAACTCGATAAGAGGAATGCGCTCCACTTAAATGAGGTCTGAGTGAAGAGAAGTGTGGAAACTGAACTCTTCAGAGAGGAGTAAGCTCATCTCATGCAAATACATTAAGATGCATCGTGATGCGAAGCAATTTTTGCCTTGCAGTAAAGCTTTGGTTCTGTGAATATTGTTACAAATAAGAAAAGTACACTCAGGGAGTTTCAAAAATAGAGTAAGTCACCGAATTCCAAGTTATTTCTGGATAATCTGGTGGCAGCACTACAGCTGGCCCAGCTGAGCTTGTCTGCTGCCTCTAAATGCGAGTGTGCTACATTAGCCATGCCACAGTAAGTCTGACACTGGACTAATGGGCTGTACCATCCCCAGGTTCCCCCTCCAGATCATTTGCAAATCGAAGCTAGAGAAAAGAGTGTCTTCCTACCCATTAAGAAGCACATCGGGTTATCGCAATGCTTTAGCATGTACAGTGGCAACCAAAGGCATTTTGGGTAGAATTTCAGGTGTGGGTGTAATTTCATAAAATCTAAAGTGAAACCTGGGCACACAAATGGCCATCACTTTTCCCTCTCTGCACAAAAACAAAGGAAGCTGTTAGACTTGGGCAGAAACTAAGGGGTGTCCCTGCTCCCTGGGAGCTTCAAATGAGCAGTGTCCCAACATCCAGCTCACTACCAAACATCTGAGGTTTTAAAAACACTAGTGCTGCACTTTTCCCAGCGAACAGGTTTCAGAAAGTGCCCTGGGCTAAGTGTTTTAGACATTCTGCATCTTCATTAAAAGTCTAGACAAGAGATAAGCCCCACTGAAATGCCCAGAGCTCTGCGGATCAGTCCCACCGCATTGTGAAGACAGTCAGTGAATACAGAGCAAGGCTGAGCCGTTGTGCTCCATGCTGGACCTCCCATCACAGTACATAAATTATTCTAATTTGTTGTCCTTACTAGACAGCTCACTGATAAGCTGGAATGGTCATCGGGAGTATTGATTTCATTTTGGTGGGAGAAGCGGGGGGGAGCGGGTGAACGCTGGCACTAAGCAATCTCTTCTCAAGGCTCAGTTTGATAATTCTCTTCAAGCTTTTATTTAAACTCTCTAAAAGAAAAAAGCAAGAATGAATTAGAAACTGGAAGAATACAAAGAAGCTGGAAAGAGAAGATCAATAACTCACATACACAGCAGTAAACAAACTGGAACAATTACAGTGAAAGATGGTTATTGATCAATATCAGGAGCAGCTCATATGCCGGCACCTCTGCTTATACCAGACCTCAATTATATTCTTACTTGCTCATAATATAACAGCATTCTACAACTTTTATCACCAGGGAAATTTTAATTCCCTTTTATTAGTGAATAATAACCATATGTTTTTAAGCAGTGGCTGTTATCAGTAGATTTACATATCAGAAAACATTGACTGCCTGGCGCCCTATTGTTACCAACTGGAAAGCTGAGCTCCAGAAAGATGAACTGACCTGACCAAGGGCAAGGACAGAAGCTGCAAGATATCTGCATCTCCTGAGCCCTGGGGACTTTGTGTTCTGACAATACTAATCCCTGTAGACCCTCACAGAGAGAAGAAAATTTTTCTTTAAAAATAAGATTAAAAATTGGTAATTGTTCTGCTTCAGAGGCAGACCACAACTATTCAGACCTGCAGCTTGCAATACTGAGAGAAGCAAAGGACTTGCACTCTATGCTCACTCAAAAAATCCTGAAAGACTCTTAAATAAAGCTTTTTGCATCCATGCCAATCTGCTCATTATACTGAAAGATGCACCAGTATTAACAATACTGGTACACGTCCTCACAACAGAAGTCCTCCCTGGCTTTTCTTTTCATAATTCCTTTAATTTCTCGATCTCCAGTCCTTGGCCTCTAATTTCTAGCCTCTAACTACAACCAAGCGTAAAAATCATCACATGTAAGTCAGCGCAATGAAGTACAAGGTAAACATCTACTCAGCAGAAGTGTCCACCAAAAGGAGGAAACTGCCTGACCTTGGGACTGAAAGTCAGACATTCCAGCCTCTCCTGTCAGTCCCCTCGCTGCCTTCTGCAAAATAGCCGAGACGTTTAATTCTCACTGAACCAGGACATGGCTTCCATTTCCCTCTCAGGTACTTGCCTGGTGTGTAAAAGCTATCACGCACTTAAATTTCGTTCAATTACACGAGTCAGAGTAAAATTTAACTTTGAGTTGGTTGGAACTTTGTGGTTTGGACTTAATGAGATGTATCAGCACCAACACAGCTTTCTCTTTCTCGGGAAACTGCTCCCTCACAGATATCTGTGGTAACTTGGTTTTAATTTAAGGCATATATATCAATCTGGAAGCCTGTCACCACAAAATCTTACTTAAAAAGACAAGTTGTTAAAGAATAATGAGATGAAGTCTGTCCTCTTTAAAAGTTTCTTTAATAAAATAAGCTCACCTTTAAAAAAATCCAGAATCCTATTCACAGATCATACTGAAAATTTAGGGGTGGGGAATTAGATTTGAATGAAAAAAAAATGAAAACCAAAGTTGATACAAAGTTAAACAATTTATGACAAACTTTAAACTTTTTTCCAGACAGTTAAAATTGCACCATTTTACTAAAACCTGGCTTTTTAATAAACTAAATAGTTGAGTTTGAAGCCATTGGTTCCAAACATCTTCAGAAATATTGATGAAAATATCTATAGCTGGGAGATTGTCCATAAAGTTGCCATTTGAAGAAAATACATACATTTGCAACAGGATGATATTTACTGTCAACAATTTCAACAAGGATCAAGAGTTTTGGTGAAAGTTAACATGCATAAACATAATCAGTATACAGATGCTCTGGAGACATACTCCGGCTTTATGATCAAAGTCTGCCTCAGTGATAACAACCTCAGCAAACAGACCCCAGGTCAGGATTTTCACAGAAGTACAGAAACACTCCAGAAATCTACCCCTGCTTCAGACAGCCAGAGAGTAAATTCAGATTTTTCCAATTACACTGTGTAATAACGCCTGTCAGCACTAGTAACCGCTTTTTGCGAGCCGTGAGTTGAATTTATCAAAAAGGTTCATGTGGCAAGTTTTCTTCCACCACAGCCCCTGGCCCATTCCTCACCTCTCCTTCCTTGCATCCTTCTTTTCGGTAAATCTGAGGCTTCCGATGGAATTTGACAAAGTGCACCAACCTCATCCTTAGGGAGAAGGCAGCAGAAAAACCTTATGATGCTTTTTGAGTTCAGGGCACACTTTGTCCTGCCTTTTTGCTGCAGATGTCACAAGGACCTTGGCAACTTAAAGGATGTGCCAGGGCAATATCAGTATCAACTGATGCACACAGAGGAAATAAAACCCAGAGCCAATATCTCTGTCCTTGTACCCAAGAGCAGATATCTTGAGCAAGTAGGGTAGAGAGGCACTGAAATGAACTTTGCAATGGGCTTGCATTGGCACCTCTGGTTTTTTTTTACCCTCTCACTGCCCCAAATACAGTGTTGTATTGCAGTAAGAGCTCTTGTGCTGTGCACGTGAGCAGCCCCCAAAGAGATGATGATGATTCCTTGAGCAACCTGAAAAGTGCACTGAAGTTGATTCCACATCTTATATCTGTCACATTAGTTTTTATTCTGATCCAGCCCTCAGCTGTCTTGACATTCAGGTGCTCTTCAAAAATCCATCACTGATTCCTTTGTAATCCTTACACAAAATGGACAATATGCTAAGGAAAACTGCCTTGCAAAGTTGCCAAAAGAGCAATTCCAATCTAATTAGGAGCTCGTACTGCTTCAGTGAAAGCAGCACAAACACTGTTAATATTCACTGCAGCTGCTTTGTCAATAACTCCCAGTGAATCCTCCAATTTATAAGAAAAATCATGGAACTATTGGATTCTATGACACTGATAGATCTATCAGTATTCATTGCTCCTATCCTCTGCAACACAAGGCGCAAATGCCAATAACTCTAACAGTCCCTTAAATGCTGAAGGATCATTATTAAAGTGTGCTTGGCATCCCTGGTCATTAATTATAATCTTGTGCACATATGCAGTGTGATTGCAGGAAATAATCAGCTTTGTCTGCCAAATTGGCAACATTTAGAAACTAATTTGTTATGACATACCATCAAAGATATTTAAACAACAAACCCAAAGCTCTGCTGCACCGCACACACTGTTAAAATATCAGATCATGTCATTAAAAAATAGTTAACATATCCAAAGGGAGGTAATATTTATCCTTGAACCCTGGTTCAAGTGGAATTTCCAGAAAGAGCAGTTATATCCTTTCTCCCTCGCAGTTCGCAGGAGAGGAAACTCTCTCCAGAGTGACGGATGGACGGGGGGGAGGGAATTACTTCGATTACACCACAGACTTGCTGTCAGTCAGGAGCTATTAAACGGCCATTGAATAAATGTTTGCCAAGAGCAAAGCTTACCCAGGATTACTGCACTGTGCAGGATGCCTGCAGATTCATTTAGAGCCTTTAAACTCATATTTATCTGTCTAATTTCTTTGATGGCCCCTGTTGTCACTCTCATCCAGCAGAAGGACGGGCACCCTCCAGCCCTGCAACTGAGACTGAAGTACAGGCACGTTGTGGGGAGGGGGACGTCTCTGCCTCCATCTCTGCCAGAGACAACAGAGGAGCTTCCCGTCGCTTCCCAGCCTGGAGGAAGCTGAGTTCCCCAGCAAACTCCTGGCTGCTAAAACGCAAACCTCCTCCACACCGTCTCCCAATTTCAATCCGTTTTAATTCCTGCTCAACAGACAGGGAAATTTTCTTCCCTTGTTATTTGCTTTCTTCATGCTGGCCAGGACAGTGGAAGTCCCTGCAAACAACCTGAAAGAAACAGAGCAACTCCCATAAAAACTCGCTGTGCTGCTGTCTCAGAAGATCAATTTCTGCTCACACAGGATGCAAATCCTGCAGAGTTAGGACTTTTCCCTCCGGGCAGCATTCAATGTCCTCTGAGGAGAACCACAGAGCTCCACTGCAGTTTTTCTGCCACAGATAGTAGTAGAGTTGTTAATATTTAAGCTTTGGTCCAGCAGAAAAGAATACCAGCAATGCCTCAGGACTTACATTAGTCCTAGGAAAGGGCTGGGCTCTGGGCTGTTCAACAGGTTCACATCAGAGACGTGACAGGCTCGGGGCATCCCGACGTGTGTGAGGAGTGAGCTCTGAATCTGTGGATTATTCTGTCATGAAACACAGAAGAGAAGGAGCCATTTAGAGAGTACTAGAATAAGGTGTACAAAAGGATAACAACCAAGTCAGCTTTAAATCTTCCAAGACTACAGACCAGGAACTTGCAATGGAGTGTATGAGACTATGGAAAATTCAAGGGCTTGCCAGACTCACACATATATCAGAGGGTGGAGAAGACTTCATCATACTATGAGCACGCTTCTCAGCGTGTATGGTCAAAGTACTAAAATACACATCAAAACAAAAGCTGAAGTTAAATACTGAGCTATGCTTTTATCTAGGAAATAACTTTTTTTCCCCCCCCACATAAATGAACAGAATGATTGAAAAACGGCAAAGCACACCACTTGTGTAACATTTTTTAAAGGAAAGAATTGTTTCTAAATTGAAATATAGCTACAGTTCATATCAAGAGAGCTAAATATGACAGAGGAAGAAAATGAACTTGCATATTTTTCCTGTAGTATTTTCTGAGACTTTTCCTCTACACGCTGCTTCCTTCAGTGCGTTGTATTGCTGATGTCCCCACCCATAGCAGGAGTCCATCAGCCCGGTTAAAGTGGAGGATGGAAAATACAAGGAGAACTGACAAGTGCAAAACACTTAACCAATGTGATTGCTTCTCCACTCCTACGGTAATGACTTTTTACTCTGGTAGACTGTACTGCAAGAGAATATTTTATTTAGTTTATGTGACAATTTCTTACTCTTTTCCCACATTTTCTCAGAATCCAACATTCCATATTATTGAAACGGTAGTTAAGAAATCACAATTTTTGTGCAAACCCATTCCACCAGATTCTCAATTGCTATCATCAGCCATTGAACCAACAATAAAACATTTTCTTTTCTTTCTCATGGTATTTCGCAGCTTGTAACTAATTTAATAACAAAGGCTTTTAAAATGCCTGAAAAGAACTGATTTTTTTTTCTGAAGTAATTCATGGTACATATATTTCTTTACCATACAGTTTTGAAATCTATAGGTCCCAAGGATACTTCTTGAAATAGGAGGTAATAAAATGATCTCAAAATCACTGTCATGAAAATATAAACTATATCAAAGGCACCTCAGACCATTAATACCTATTACATCAATATTCTTGAAATGTTTCCATATTTTCAAAGAAAAATAATAGATATGAACTTCCAATTAGCATCTTAAAAATAAACCAAATATCTCCTACATAACTGTACAGTATTAGCCTTTAACCTTTCAAATGAGTAATTTGTATAGTCTTACCTTTTTTTTTTCCTTTTTTTTACATGGCATATCTGTTTGTATAGGAAGAGATGTGAGCACCCTTTAGCCCAAACCACCCCAAAACAAGGACATTGATAAAGCTTATTCTTTGACTTGCTGCAAGAAATAAAATTTTGAGCTTCCCATTAGCATAAGCATTTAACTAAAGCTTTTCATATAAATGGTGTAAGGTCACAAAAGTACCACACTGTATGTGGGATTTAACACAGTGTTCTTAAAATAAGCAGATAGAGAGTTCACAATGCCTTTTTATAAGGACATATATTACCTTGAGAAGTTCTATTACAGTGTACTTCATTACAGCCAACATTTAAATTACCTATAATAATATGGCTGTAATTATTTTCTTCTTTTTCTTATTTTGATAAAAGTTATTCAGCATTTACAAAAAGGTCTAAAAATACTGGCCTTGGAAATAACGTCCTTTTAAACAAACCATTTTAAATTAAATATCTGATAAACAATGCTGGGAACCAAACTTAACCCAGCGCAAATTAACAGAATCTGACACAGCTTGAAGTTGAGGTGCTGTCCCTACAGCCGCACACATAACGTGTTGTAAGGACAGTAACCGTTGTTTCCTATGTACTTCGGTAGATTCAAGTCTGAAAATTCAATGCCTCAAGAGAAAACAGAGGAGTGATTTAATCCCAACTAACTCTGTCTCTACCGGGTTCATTTTGACACAGGATGGCAGTGAGGAGGGAAGCTCTAAAGGCAGGGATTGCGTTGACCTTTATAGCAGAGGAACAGCAAGAGTTCCCCTTCTCAGTGCCAAGCGAAGACAGTGCCCCAGTGGAACAGAGCCATTATCAGCTCCTGCGATTCCACTGCTGAGAGCAAGATGAGAAGGAGGGTGCTCCGAGGAGCTAGGAAGACTGTACGTACAAGGACAAGCTCCTTGAGTCCCCATTTCTCTCCTTGCCAAGGCATTATTTCCAATACTTTAATCACTCTTGTCATTATTCTCTGAACACTCTCCAGTTGCCAGTGTGCTCTTGAATTATGGAGAGGAGAACTGCATACAAGGAATATGCCAGCAGCAGTCACACTAGTGCCAAAAACAGAGGTAAGCAGAACTTCTCTCATGCTCTTGAAATTTCCCTTTATATTCATTCAAGAATCTCACTAGCCCTTTTGGCCAAGGTGTCTCTTCAGAGCTCAGGTCTGCCTGATCATCCACAGCAAACCCCGAGACACACATTATATCCTGCCATTCCACATCGAGAAACTCCTGATTAATATTCTCTTGAATTACAGTTGGAATGGGAAGTATCTCACTAACACTGCTTGGTCTGACCAGAGAATAAAATATAGAACAAAAAATTGTTACTGGAAACAGTAGCCTCCTTATTCTACAGGGAGAACTTTTCTATTGAGATGCCATGATGACTCAGTGCCCCCGTTAAACTTTCTCTTTTCTTAATAATCCCATCCCTGCTTGTTCCAAGCTCCTCATTATGTTCTTGTTTCCCTTATACATTTTCTGTAATTTCTATAGTTTAACTAACTGCTTTTCCCTTTCCATTTCTTTGTATCTACTTTCTCTTATCTAAGCCAGACTGCTTTATAAATAAGAAAGGCTTTTCTCCACTGGGCTTTTGTGGCTTTTGAGACACCCTGCTGAGTTTTTATCTTTTCACAATTGCTTTCTCTCTGTTAATTTGCCTGGATGACTGGCTTGGAATCATTTTCAGCTTCATTAATAGCAGCCCTTTTAAAACACAAGACAACTGCACTGCTGAAACCTTACTCTGTTTACACATGGCATCTGTAACCAAGCCACCATAACCTACACCAAAACAGGCATTAACTTTTAGTTCTGTGGTCATTTTGTCTGTCATTATGAGGTCTGGTTCAGAATTCCCCATGTTTGATTCAGTTCTTTATGGCATTGCATTCTTCACTCCTCTCCTGCAGACTAAACTCGTGGTGATTTTCTTGTCCTCTTGTGTCACATATGCTTGATGTGAGAGGAGGTAGTGACAACCTACCCTTGGTAGGTTCTAAATGCATATAGATCAGATATTTTCAGCCAACTTTCATTCCACCCACCTTGACAGCACTTGCTTCTGTTCAGTTAACACACCTGTCTCTAGTCATGGCACCCAGTTTCTGATCTGGTTCATGACAGTAAAAGCGAGAAACAATTACAAGTGAAGTCAGAAAGGCTACACTTCTATGAGAGGTCTTTAGTTTAGCCCTTCAACAGACAACAGTTCTGATAAATTTTTTCCTACAGGCATATGATCCTTGCGTGCCACTGAATATTGCCTGATGGGAAGGTACCGCACCACTCCTAATTTTACTGCTACTCGTGAATTTGAACAAGGGGCAAGTCCAATGTGGTTAGCACATCGTGTCGTTTGGCACAAGAAACTTCTTGGACTGACATTACAAACAGTTATCACATACACATCCCAACTCAGCCTGCTTACATGAGGAAGAAAATTAGAACTCAGCATCCCATTCTTTTAATACTGATGCTGACAGTGACTTATCCTTGGAAGGATAATACTTATCTAGAAAGTTCATAAGGCTGTTGGGAGAATTATTAACTTGCTATGCTAAATTTAATTATCTGAAGTGCTGCATAATGGATCAGTAGTTTTCCTCACTGTCATCATCATGAAGTATCACTCAGCTGAGCATGGCGCTAACAACGCCAAGGTCACGGGTTCGATTCCCGTTCGGTCCCCATGTGTTGCCTGATCTAGTCGAGAGGTGGTGTCCCTGGCAACAGGGAGGCTGGATTAAAACGATCTCTAAGGTCCCTTCCAGCCTAGGCCATGATTATGATTCAGTTGCTGTAGAAAATAAATACACTGAAGAAAATAAGATGGGCATTATTTACAACCTGCACAACTTTCCAGATCAAGAAACAGAAGCCGTGCTTCTCCAGAAGCAACACATTTTTTCAGAGAGACATGCAAAATGGAAATATTTTTTTTTCTTCCAGATGCTGAAGGGTAGTTTGAAGATGAAAATATAGCATTCTCTCCCTCTAACTACTGCTACTTCTGTATGGGCTTCAGCAACCAGTTAGTAGAAATCACACAAAATTACCTGGTCCATTTCAGTAACATATGTAAAATGCCTGCATATTAAAAATCTAGAATTTTTAAAGTCTTTGTCTTGCTCCAGGAATATGCCTATTTCTTAAATCCTTGGGGAAATTAGGAAGCTACTAGAGAAGTCAGTGCTTTGAAGCTGTAATTTAAAAGGTTCTTTTTAAAGAAACTGGGGTGTTTTTTCCTTTTTTTTTTCCTAAAGAACTTGGCATATTTTAAATAGAAAACTGCAATAATAATTATGTATAGATTGACCACTTTGTACTCTTAGGCTGGCCACTCAAGTGAAGTAGAATTAACCAGCTCCCTGGAGGATTCTGTCAGCTTCCTGTGTTTCTGTGCTGTGGCACTTCTTGCATTCATCTTGCAAGTTGCTTAATGCCATCTTTAAGGTTTGACTCACTAAAGAAACACTGTCCCAAACCATTTTCTTACATGCTCTGAATAACTTAATGAATGTACACCACCTAGCTGACTGCAGGCCTGTCTGCAAAAACACTGCATTTCCCTTTGGGGCAACGTGAGCAGCCCTTCTAGCTGTAGCTTACTGTGGTGATGATGGGAGCTCTAGTGCAAGAAAGGTTTCAGGGTTTTAACTGCAGTGTTTGATTTTTCATTTGATAAAAATGGTCAGGCCCTGGCTGCAGTACAATTTGCACTATTGGCCACACTGGTGTAGCTCTCCGATGCTGAATGAACCAGGATCCCGACCCAAAGCACTTCGATATCAATGACTAAAGAGCCTGAAATCAAATGTCAGGCTTTGGATCAGGCATCAAAGGTGTGATTTTGAGAAAACTGAAGCATCACAGGTACACCAGAGTCTCACATAACACAGTGCAATACTGCCCTACGCTAACCCGTAGGAGCCCCGTCTCTACAAAACAGCTATACCTGAGACACAACTGAGCTGCACTCAGTGAAACTTCATAGACATGGAAAATATCTAGGGCTTTGGCACTACTACAGTGCATAAGTGGAGGAAGTTTCAGGGCAATAACTTACATTTCTTACTTCTTTTCCTTTTACATAGGAAAGATTACGTCTCAGCCTATAGCTGGAAATACAGAGAATGAGCTCAAATACAAACCCAAAGAACCAGATTCTGTACTCTGGAACTAAGCCCATTTGCTGAAACTTATGCCTCACCTCTAAAGATCCGGCACGTTTTTCCTGGAAAAACCAAACCAAAAAGGAAAGATGCGTGTCAAATCCATGTTCTATTCTCACGTTGACACCTGCGTCAGTCTAACTGATGCAACTGAGATGTTCTTCCACTGAAATTCTACACTAGGAGTGTCAATGTCAGATAAAGAACTCTCGCTATTTTCAAGTATAAGAACACAGCTCACAATAAAATACACTTTGGGTTGAAAAACTGCACTTATGTCCAGCCTCAACCACAGAGAAATCAGTTTCTTAACACTCTCTCTCTGATCTGAAAGTCAGTTCTCTACACAAGTTATCCTCATTTAAGTCAACAGATTTACCACAATAAAAGTGTCATCCCAGAGGCTGCACTATGTTTATGCACATAAAGGCAGACAGAAAGTCTGAATGAAGGCAATTTTCTTATCTTCTTTACATCCACTCACTAATATGCAGAGGTATATAATATCTTTGAAATTCATTTTACAGTCTTAGCAAACAAAGCAGTTGCCTCGACACAGAGATGTGGAACTTGTTGCATGCCCTACACATCAAATGCAAAAGCCAGCCACAAATGATCTGCAGTCATACGGGACATTTGGAATATTTTTTTTAAATAAATATGCCTCCTAACTCAAAAAAAAGAAAAGAAAAGAAAAGCATTTTTAATACAAATATATTTCCCCAAATACCTCCCTGAGAGGACACAATTATTTCCATGGATGCATTGTTGCATGTCTTATTCATAACACGATTTACAAAAGAGAAGCTGGAATTTAAAAGCAATCTAGATACACTTGACTATCTACAAAGATAATGAAGTATTATTTTTATCGTTAACACTGCTGCTAAAAATGAGATGTTTGGTGTTTCAGACCTTCTGTACAGAAAGCCTATAGCTCAGTCATGTAAAACTAGTCTGATTTAAGTAGCACTGACATAACTGTTTAGCTGCTTTGATGGTTTTAGTCCTCAGAACGCAGAGGCATGGAACACCTTGAAATGAATCTTACTATTTCTTTTTGTTCCTTGGCAGGATTGCTGTCTCTTCATGTTCAGTGCCAGACATAAGACTTCCTGTTCCTCTGTCGCTTATGAAAACAGTAACAAATGATGACAAGCTGGTAAGAAAGAAATTGTTTCTAGCACTTTGGGACAGTTCACTTGGCTTAACATCACAACACACATACAGAAAATGCAGGATTTAGAGTAAGAAAGCAAGTTTTTGACTCCTTAGTGAACAGAAGAGAGCTGTTTACATGTTATAAATAAGTTTTAATTATTGTTACCATTAAGGGCAAAATATGCCAATGAAGTAAAACTGAAGTGGTGAAAGTAAGTTTTTTTAACGGGATCTCCTGCAGTATCTCTCACCAATCATTTTGAAAATGCCCCCTACAGCCCCCTGCACACACGTACATACATAGATATGCGTGTATCTATACATACACATACATTGATGACACTTGTAACAATTGTATGGGATCTCAATCCTCAGTCAAAACTTCATTATGCCAAGTGTCATGCAAACATAAAACACTTTAAAGAGTGCTTGTAACTGAAATGTAGGGCAAAGCACAGTATGTGATTACATACAAACAGCAAAGAGCTAAAAAAACCCCACTGTGCTAATACTGGGCAGCTTGATGGGCAGAGGTCTCCGCACACCGGCTGCCACTAAGTGTGTGCGTAACATCCTGTCATAACAGAGTTTTACAATAGGAATTAAAGGAGAACAATAAAGTTTAAGAACTCTTTTCCAGCTTGATATCAAACTATCATGAAGTGCCTTCTATACATCAGCCCTTAAAAAAATCAGCATTGGCTTTACCTACTTAACAGTTCTCATGTAAGCACAGAACAGCACAGAACCTTAGTTTTAATAGAAGCAGCAAGATGTTGGATACTTATAAAAATTAAGTGCTCTATACCAACAAAGACAGCAAAATAGCGATATAGAACCTAAAATTCCACATCCTTACTGCTGATACTCTTATTTCTGATGATGCTGAACCTGTTTGTAAATAAATCGTTTTCTTTTCACTGACTTACTCCTTGATGCTTAACAACTGATCCCCAAAAGCTGTAATTGGTAATATTTGGGGGAGATCCTCACACAAGAGTAAAAGGGAACATTGTTTCTGTTTGGAACAGTCTTGAGATGCTGCCACAAAGACATCACAGGAAAACATCTCTCCTCCCTTCCCGGGAGCAGGATGTTCCTCTGGGAAAGGATTTGGTAAGCAAGAATGAGAGGACTTTGTGAAGTGACTTCCTGTGATAGTATTTAGGAAAAAAAAAAAAAGAAAAAGGCACTGGTGAGTCCCTCGCTTCAGCTCATACTGAGCAAAAGGAAGTGCCCAAGTTCAGACTACAACCAAGAAAGCTCATGGCAGAAGCTAAGTAACATGTATTAAGAAGGCAGAGAAAGGCTAGGACAAGTTCTTACTGCTGACTGGATCAGGGGAGGAGGGTCATGTCAGTGACGCTTTACTACACACAGCACCAGGAGCTCAAAAGCAGGCTCACTGCAGCGTGCCAGAAGGTGAACAGCTGTGCTGGGAAGCGTCAAGCCTTGAGTGAGCAGCCAGACAGCAAGACACTGATTCACAGCAGAGCTGCTGTCACATCACTCCTCTGCACCTGATAATCAAGAGAGCCCTTGAAAACACTTTTAACTTCATCTACTCTCAACTTGCACTTAGCTTCAAAAAATTCCTTTAGCCAAGGCTGGTTCTCAGGGCAGACAAATCTAGAAATACTCGGTGGCATCCCCACCACACAAACCGCCTCTCCACCAGCACACACCCGCGGCTTCCTGAGGTATCCAACATCCCGCATTTCTTCCTACCTTCATCTTTCAAAACAGCTGGATCACTTCAGTGAAAGCTTTCCAAAAGTTCAAGCTTAATGGAGACAGCTGGAGCAGACAACTTCTGCTCAAGCAATTCAGGTTTGGCAAAGCTGTGAGCAACTGAAAACAGGTCACTTCTACGCTCGCTTCTTTGGCGCTGCTCCTGTCCCTAGCTCACACAGGTGTCATCCACACATGCCTGAGGCTCGCAGCACTCATCCCTTCCCACTCATTTGATAAAAAAGAAAAAAGGAAAGAATGAATGACCAAAATGCAGTGGGTAGATGCAAACACCTGTTTGAAATAGAGCTCATAAGAAATGAAAACATATATTTGTAAGTCAAATGCCTTAAATGGATGCACAAAACTTTATGAATTGTGTTTAGATGCAGGGAGAAGTTCTTGCTATGGTTATCAGCTAACCTGTGCCTGGACTTACGTATCGTAAGCCTTCTATCTAATCCCATTCATTTCTATTTGTTCCTTTTGCTAATATTGGCCTTTTTAATCTCTCTTCATCTGGAAGCACCAGCCCTCCCAATACCTTTAACCATCCTCGTTGCACTTTCATTGAAATCAATGGGGCTTTGCAAATTACCATTGTACAGCTGACTCCATTATGCCCATTACAGATTTAAAAACATGATGACAAGAAGCAAATCTGTACGCACAACTCCCTCTCTTCTGCTGTAAATAACTCAGCCATATAATTTTTTAAATCCTGAAGTGTCTAAATTATAGACTAACAATATGCAAAATTTCATCTTCAAATAAGTCAACAGGGTTTTTGTAGCTAAGATAATACAGCACTTTTCACAGACTCAGCTAAACTGTGATAGCTCTTGTTTGTTTTGTCTTGTTTCTTGTTTAAAAATGGATAAAGGCATGTTGGGCCAATTTAATTTAAATAGGATGTTGGGAGACTAGGAAGTGAAGTTGCAGAATTTCAGTTCTATGTAACCGTAATAGTAGAACCAACAATTCAGCGTCCCTACACCACCCTTCAAAACTGAACCACATTAAAACCTCCATTTCCCATCATTAGTGCCACACCAGTGCCAGTGCCAGCAAGGAGGATACTGGCAGAGTCAGCTGCTCCTTGGATGTCACCCAGCAGAGCCTGGTTTCACCAGGAGACACCTCCAAGGTGCCAGACTGACCTCCAGAACTTCTGTCTAGGACCTTCCTCCAGGCAGTACTGCCCAGGCGATGAAGGAAGAACCCAGCACTGTGCGGCTACATGAAGCCTCAGGAGCTGTAAATGCCTTGAGACGATGCTTATTCTTCCAGCTATACTTTCTCAGTCCTTCAAGGCTGAACCAGAGCAAGCAGATGCCAACACAACAAAGGGTAAATGAAACCCCCCAGCTGCTGTGCCCTGTGCCAGTGACCTGCTGGTGCCAACAGGCTACAGCAGTTTTAATTTGTGCCCTGGAGCTAGTGCAAGAAGGACAAAGTGCAAGTGAAAAATGGGGAGAGGGGAAGTGCATGGGAGTGCAGACAAGACATCGTTCCTTCTTCTGCTGTTATTCAGCAGAGAGCTGAAAGAAACACGGTAGAGTCCAAAGCTGGGATGGCCAAATCTATCTTACGTCAGAAAAACAGGAGGAATCCCAGAGCCAGCTCCTCCTGGTACAGCGAGCCTTGCATTGCCTGCGTGCTGTCAGGGGACAGCAGTACCACCGCCCCCCAAGGTGGCTGTTCTTCCCGGGGCTGTGAGCACCAAGGACACGTCATACAGGTCCCAGGTCCAGTGAAGAGCGTTGTGGCACAGCCCATGGGACTGCTTTTATGTGGCCAGAAAACCCTCCCGTGAGCAGCAAGATAAGACGCTGCAGAAGGAATAAAGTGGTTTTCCCCAAATAACTTTCCTCCTCCTGTGGGTGGGGATGATTTAGCCCATTGTGCGATCTCTGCTGCCGTGTAATTTATATTCACTGGGGTGCCAGAACTGCACAGTCTCCTATAAATATAAGCAATTAACGCCCATTAGCATTAGCGGGAATCACTCAGGAGACTATCCCACATTATTGATTATCCCGTTTTTATACCAACTCAAAAAAATGTACAAAGAAAAGAAAATCACATAGTTAGTGGCTTTGGCTAAGTTACGGCAGGCAAATTAGATTCATTATCATTCCTGAGCTAAACAGTGGGGCTTATTAGAATGTAGTTCATTTACATACTTTGATCTGATGGGTGTAGATACCTAATTATACAGCAGCCAGCAACTTATTTTTGATGTTTTTTATTAATTAATATTCAGCATTATAATTAAATGCACAGGCTGCTCTTCTGCAATTTCTTTTTTTTTCTGTTTCTAAACCAAAAATTACTTTAAAACCATACCTGTGAAGTACACGATCAGCAACAGATTCTTCCACAACACAACAGAAATGTACGCCATCGCTTACAACAAACGTAGCCCACAGCTTTGCCTGAGGCCCTGTTACTCCTCGACCCATCCTTAGCAGCTAGCAATGCCCCTGATGTTAAACCTGATACCCAAAATATGCTCCTTTAGGAGTATCTATACCGTTAAAGCATATAATGTTTATCTATCTATCTATCTATATATATATTCATCCTCTCCTTTATGGAAATATCTTACTTTGATATAGTTATTTTTAACAAGATCAGTCACTAACGTGACTTACTCTGGCAGATCTTGGTAGCTCATACAAAACAAAAAATATTACTGTTATCTTAATGCATTTGAAATTTTGAAGGCTATTTTGAAGAAAGAAAAAATAGGGATAGTTGTACTCCTTCCTCCACAATTTTTAAACAATCATCTTATGCAAACATAAACACAGTAAGAAAAAAGGAAATAAACATAATAAATCTGCCACAGACACACATCTATATAAATAACAGAATTATATATACATATATAAAGAAGGCCATATCATGTTTGTTGTCTGGACTCAGGAAATAAAAGGCCTGACTTCTGCTTTTACCTGCACGGCTCTGTTCCCACAAGAAGGTAAGCGCAGTGCACCCGAACCAAGAGAGCACTTGCCTGCATGCTTAATACGAAGCATCCGCCTCCAGTGTCTCTTGTGACATGCTGCTTTAAAGAGAAGCACGGGGTATACATTCTGATGAAAAGCAGAGTGTTCAGCAGACGACTGAGTTACATCCTCTTGGCAGTCGCTAAGATATGACAGAATCAGGCCAGTGAACGTGAGAGTGGAATTGAGTCACAGGAAAACACATGGACATATTGAAGATGAAAATGAGGTGCCATACACATAAGCAGAGGCAGGAATTTCCACATTTTAGAATTTCCACGTTAGCTGCCGATATTGTTTATCATGGCTGTGAGAGCAAACCTATATGTAGACACAGGTGCAGATTTTAAGAGCGCCTCAATGTGACCCCATGCGATAGAGCACTGGCTACAGATTTTTGAAGAAATTCACGTTAGGCTTCAATGCGCAACTGCCAGGAGTCTCTTGGTCTGAGCAGCTCAGAAGCCTCCTCTACAAAACAGGCATTTTTGCAGGAAAAGGCGTATCTGTCCTGTTAAAACTCCAGGAATTGCCTGCAGATTATGTCATTAAATAAACCAGCCAGGAGGGGTGGCGTTATGTACAGATTGCTATAAAGGAAATAACAGTAGGATAAACATAGCAAGCAAAGCTCACTAAGCCTTCAAATACAATGAACTGTTTTCCTGAGCAGACAGTGCCAAGCAAGCTGAAAAATCAATTTATTATTTGTTACCATTTTTGTTATGATTGGTATCTTCACAAGTCTGAGTCATTAGCATGTGAGTTTACAATTATCCTCTGAGCCTTGTAATGTCCTGTCATTTACCTCCAGGGATTCGTGTCAGAATCCAACTCAGTTTGTAAGTGATCTTCTAGTAGGACAGAATGACAGCACCATTAGAGCTCCCTCCAGCAGATGATGGTAATGATATTATTATTCTTCTTGATCAGCTTGGTGATGATTGTTTGAACTTTATCAGTATTAATAGAGAAAATAATAAAGGTATTAATATTTGAAAGCTCTCTGTATTGTGTTTAGTATCGTATTATTGCTACATTTTATGGCAAGTACTTTGACATTTCAGTGAATTCCCATTTACAGTATTACCACTATAATCTATTCATTTCATAATTGCTTCTGGATACTTGTAAGGTTTAATTTCTGATACTTCCTCTCAATAAAGGAACCTGCATATGAAATTGATATACAATTATCTTCACAGATTTGCATTGTTAGCCTAGAGTGGGGGGGTAGGGGGAGTGGTGGTAACCGAGCCAAAAACATTCTATATGGCTACTGGACCAATCAAGCTTTATTGGCCTGTTTTACTTCTGCAGCAGAAGTATCCTCTCTGCTGCAGCTATTTAAAACATGCAAGCTATCCACATAGAAGGACAAAAGCTGCTGGGCAACCCAGACTGACAATTCCAGAAGGAACCTCAAGACTGAGAAGAACACATCAAAAAAATTCCCTACCCTAGAAAAGAGTCAGGACGACAGAAGACCGCGCGCGCACACACTTCCCATAGCAAAAGGTAGCAAGCATCATGACCAGGTTGGGTGGGGGCCATCCCACATGGATATAAGCTGAAACTAATTGATGGAGAGAAGCAAGTCAGCTGATAAAGAGCTGTGAAATGAATTTTCTGAATTTGGTCTTTGCCAGAGATTGGGGCAGGAAGAAATGCAGAAAGGGGTAATACAGATAGATTTACTAAAGCTGTAGCTCATGGGTTTGTGGGGAAGACAGGAAGGGTACAGAGCACATGAAACAGAATTTCTACTTCATTTCTGGCTCGACATTATTTTTTGAAAGCATTCTAGCAAACACTTGCCCTGGCCATACTAGCTTCTTCACATCATTGATATTCCTGCAGAAGTACAGGAATATTTCATTCCAATATCAGCACAGAACTCTGAGCTTCCTCAATTCTTCTTGAAACAACTTGCACTAAGTTAATAAAGCTACAATTTTGTAGTTACAAGGCCACATGTTGTGACTGCTCAGAGCCCCTTTTTTTAAAGAAAAATGCAAAAAAGGAAACTCTGACATTAAGGGAAATACAAACAGTAGTCTGCCACCTCCTTAGTTTTGTGAGGCATCAAAAAGGCAACAAAGTTGCTAAGAGCAGAGGCAACAGCAATTTCTCATTTTGAGGCTCAGCTTAAGCTAGTTTATTTGCTTTACTCTCTCCAGTTCCAGACCAGCAATACGTTAATGGCTTGTAAATCAAAGTCAGACATATTATGTGATAAATTCTGTAAGAAATGTTTATAGTACTCTGTGATACTGGGCAAGATGCACTCTTAAAAACTACCTGTGATATTTTGTAGAACTCTAGTCTCAGCAGCTCTCGTGAGAGCTACTCCCCAGCCTTCATAGCCAAAATTGAGGTGCTAAGAGGGATGGCAGAACTGAAGGGGAAGGTGTTTAAACAACAGTTCACTTAGATGCTTCCTGGCACAGTATTACGGTAGTTCTTGGGAGTCCCACTCACTCATCACTCCCTGTAGAGATGCTTTCAAACAGAAAAGAAGTTTGTAAGAAGGCCAAGCTTATTAACAGTGCCCGGATCCAGATATCTATTGCAGCTGAAGGGCTAAATCCCAAAACTCAAAATACTGTTTCAGTTTTAAGTTTTGCTCTCAAAATTCTGACCATGCAAGACATGAGATGGAGATTGGGTCTGAGGTTCTACTATCCAAACAGACAGAATTTACTTGCATTGTGAAGTCATGGTATTGAAAGTGAAAACCATAGTTTTAAGAGAAGATGGTACTGCTCTTGCACACTTGTACTTACTCACCAGTACACAGAAATGCTGACACCCAGGATCACAGCATTTCCTGCTTTCAGCCAGCTCTTAGCTCAGACCTCGCTTGAACATCATTCTCTCAAATTTCATCCTAGCCTTCAACTTGGCCACAGATTTACATCTTTCTTTGCAACCACCTAGGGCAGGGAAGCACTGACATTCCCCATGAACTTAGCAAGCAGTGCTAAGAGAAGTCTCATTAGCCCAGGATCTCATTTAGCTCTCGAGCTCCTGCCTGTACCAGGTCTGAATTGTGCCAACGTCTGACTGCAGTAGAAGTAACATTAAAGGAAACCCCTAGGCTAGTCGGCTGTCTTACAATTGTATTAGCTTCACTATCTTTGTCAGGCTCGTTCTCTATGGAATTGCATATCCACTTAAGGTTATGAATTTGATTCATCTTCAAGATTTAAGGTGAGTTGCAATCCTTGTGGAAGCAAAAGAACAAATAGCATGGAGCAGGAGGTACAAGAAAGACATATCTGCTTGTGAATTTACCACACACAGAGCTTTATCAAGGCGCTTCCGTCCTGATTTGCAGATCTTTGCAGCACACATTTCTTGTGTAGGGACTACTAAATAGTCGTGATTTACGTCATTGTGGGGAGCATGAAAAAATACTTATCTGAGCCAACGGAACAAATGCATATTTGAACCGAGGCATCAGGAGGCACAGATCTATTGTGCCACCTGCACTACTTGTGGGATGCTCCTTCCAGTCAATTCTACAGCATGGTCACTTTGAGCTAACTTGTATGGCGTTAAACTATGATTGTATTGATTTTTCACAGCATTAGTTTCAGAGTGACGCTTCAAATAGCTTAAGGCTCTGTCCAGAATAGCACTGAACTTGGGACAAAAAAAGAATGGGGGGCATTTTTAGTGAATCAAAAGGGGTCGCCACGAGGTATCGTGTAAACTGCTTCCGTTGAGCGCAGAGTACCACAGGCTGCAATCTTGCACAGATCCCATGGTAGCAGCTTCCTCAGAACCAGAGAACTGTCTTTTACAGCAGATTTCAATATGCTATTTATTGTAAACCTGGAATTCACTTTATAATTGTTTCCAACTGACATTCACAAGTATAACTGTGAAGACACTTTAGATTGTATTGACGTCCTCAGACCATTTGGCAAAGAGCCATGAAATTTCCCAGTTGCATGTTCACAAAAAATCTGCCTCCAATTTCTAGATAATGCTGAAATACTCTATCTGGCTACAATGCATTTCACATGGATGCTCCACTTTGCTGCAAGAGACCTAAATCTTGCATTCTTCAAATCAGTGGGAGTTTTGCTCGAGATAAAAAATGAAAGATTAGGGCCGCAGAAAACACAAAGTCAGTAATTTGGCAGCCTGATTTTATAATAATCTTTGTCTAATGATTATTTAATATTGTACTAGGCTATTTGAAAGAACATTCTACAAAGTGTTGGAGCTTCCTTTTCAAAGCTTGTGTAAAATGTGATTTGTAATTAGTAGCTTTAGATATGTAATGTGTGTGAGAGAATATTAGTATTCCATAAAAGTTGCTGTCAGTACAAGTTATATGGAGAAGCACAAAATAATATGAATACTTAATCGCTAAAATACTTTGTTTAAAATTGATTTACTAGATTTTGTAGAAGCTCCACCTGGGAAACTTAAAATTTCTTTTTTTTCCCTTTAAATTATATTATAAATAAATGAGTTAGGAACTATGACCTGAGCACTAAGGGAATATATTAAAATTTACTTTTAAGTACTTCAAAGCATTTCACTTTATTCACGTATAGATACTGGAATTATTCACAGAGCTTGTTACTACAGCTCTGGAAATTACTCACCACTGTAAATGTTCATAAAAATATCATGATATTTACAGTAGATGTCATCTCAGTGAATTTCGCTCACTGCTGACACCGCTAATTCTACCCGAGCTTCGAATACGTCCCTCTCCTTAACAAGATCTGCTGCAACAACCAGCACTCACTGTGCATCACAAAGATAAAGACTTTCTATTTCTTTTTCTTTCTTTTTTTTTTTTTTTGGAAGGTTTTACTTTTGTTGAAAACACTAAAACAAAAGCGAGCTTTCCCGGCGTGTACAGCGTGCCCAGGAGCGGCAGAGGGCACTCACACTCTATGGTACGGAGCCCCGGCTGCTCCCCAGCATGTTTGCATCTTCTGCAGCACTGTCAAGAGCTGTCAAGCCCTGTGCAAGCACAACTCTCCCCTCTGCTTCAAGAAAATTCCACAGGAATTTTATTCTAATTCCCGCTGAATTCTTGGTGCACTTAGGAAGAAAGCTATAGAAAAAACCCAAATAAACAGCACACTGCAATTTCTTTGCTCAGACCTAGGAAATCATCATACGCGCATCCTAAGGGTCTCCAGGGTGAAATCCTGTGGGTCTTAACCACGCAGCAAAGGGTAGTAATTCCTCAAGAGCTCCCCAACAGGCAGAGGGAAAAGGATTTGGCCATCAGGCATCAAAGAAGCAAGGAACCAAAAATGCTTCTTCAATTGCCTAAAGCTGAGGCAAGAATTTTTTTAAGCCGGCAATTACATCAGCATTGATTCATAGACCATCATGACATGCTGCTGCCAAAATTGCTAATATTAGAAGAATATCTAAATTAATGTGTCTTGTGTTCCCTAATGCTGTGTGATAGCTTGATTTCTGCCTTCAGAGCTGAGTTTCTCAGAGTATTCCCTTTCTGACCTAGATAAAATAATTTCTTATTCTTCATCTACTTCTGTAAGGTAATGGCACGGTGAAGAATGTGGTGAGCTACAGATGGCACTGAAAGAATCCAAGAATCTAAAAATACAGTAAGTTTTACAGCAAGAGGTTTCATAAGGTGGCTGTCTCCTGCTTGACATCACTATTCAGCTGGCTATTGGAATGGGACTAATTTAATTAAGAGAACAGCTCAGATAAAACGTTTTTGTCAGATTCTCCAAGTCCTATTCACCTTGCTTGAGAACTCAAGCAAGTCTTCTCTTAAGAAGTCCAGTAATACACCTCCCATCATGCCAGCTTAGCTGAGCACAGCAACAATAGGAGCGACTGGCACAAAGAAAACTACTGAAGTTAATGTAAAGATTATCATATTATTTTCCCAATAGTGACCCAACGGTCAAGGCAATTGCTGGCAAGAAATTGTTCACTGCAGTCTTGATCTTTCACTCCTCAAAAGCTCCAGGTGAGTTTTATTTGCAGTGTTTGGTCCTGAAACTCTCACAGCTTGCCACTAGCTCATTTCACTCCTCTGCTTTCCAAAGTATCTGAAGAAAAGCAGCTATTTCTAAACAATAAACATGAATTATGGGTTTGAGTTTGGTTTTTTGCTATTGGGTTTAGGATTTTTTTTTAAGAAACATAAGCAGAATGATGAGGCCATAATACAGTTAAAATATAAATCAGGTTGTTAATTTGACTGTGCTCCAGTCTCTCTTAGCATGAAACTTGAATTCCCAATAATAAATTTGTGTATCTGGTTTCCGTAAGTAATCAAGTACTGCAAATCCACTTTGCATTTTAAAAGAATAGCGTATTTTTAAGGAAGGAGAAAATGCCAGAGAAGAAGTTTTTGTGGCTAAACAACACAGTTCTTGAACCACTATACTCAGTAAATGCTGAGGAGCTGGGCAACAGAGGAAGAAAAGGAAGCCAAGAAGAAGAGGGTTAATAGAAGTTTTTCAATCTGATATTCTCAAAGTAAACACATAAACAACGGAAAAAAGCTTCTATCTGACCAAGGAAGAAGAGTGTTAGAAGGATGTAATGCAATCCCTGCAGCATTTCAAACTCTACTTCAAATCTAGGTCTCTTTCCACATAGCATGTTCATTGCTTGCAGCAAAAATGGGTTCTTTTAAAGAGCATGTCCCTTTATCATCATAGAACCAGCAGTTTCAGATTTCATACTTGTGATCTCAATAGCTTGCAGGAATTTATATTCAGAACACAACTTTGGTGTATAAAACTGGGGGAAAATGTCAGACAATGTATTTGTGTGTTGCCCAGCAATCTGAGAGGGGGCTGGTGCATTTTAGCTGTCCCAACGTTGTTTTTCAGACTTAAAAAAAAAAAGGAGAAGACTCAAAAAAAAAAGAAAAAAGAAAAAATAGATTGTTCTGTATACTGTTTGAGAAGTGGAAAGGATGGGTTACCATTAACTGACTGTTTACTGCTGTGTTGCTGAGTGACTGTTTCCTAAGGAAACAAATGTGCTGTCCGCAGTCTTTCAGATTCACTTGCTAAAGCCTTAAGCGAAGATATTACTGGTTCAATCCATCTAAGCACGTGTATGTACGTATAAACACTTGCAGTACGCATTTCCCTAGTTAATGCTCCTACTATTATACTTACACCTGAGATCTGGATTTTCTTAGTTGGATAAATTATAAGGCATTCTGCTCAAACATCAGTCTTCCTCAGGCACGAATGTTTGTGCAGTCGTGCACACAGAGGGTAAGTGACACGCGCCGTGTTCTTGTTACTTTGCAGGATCCAGCTCAGAATATTTTTTCTTGTTCAAAACTCTTCTAAAGTCTTTATGACACCTTTTACCTTCTTTTTCAAAGGCATTCAAGCTTTAGCATTTCCTTTCTAGCAGTTCAGAAAGAACACAAAGTCAGCTTACAGTAAGTTGTCTGCATATCTTCTAAGCAGATCCAAAAACTTCTTCAGCACCTTGGCAAATGCATATTAATAAAAACAAATATGAACCCAGATTTCCTTTTTTTTCCCCCTAGTCAGGCCTGTAGCCAATCTAGGATTAAAAACATCTAGAAAAAAAATACACAAGAGTGACCAAGGGTGGACGCTGGGCATGCTGTGCCCCTGAATCTGCAACGTTATCTGAAAGAGAAGCCTTGAGTCTTGCAGCCCTGCTGGGCGGAAGAGACACTCTCAGTCACGGAGAACTCCAGGAAAGCAACAAGATCTCCTTCAACATAAATACTTCCACCCACACGAATCTCGCTCTTGGATATTTCTCACTGGATATATTGACTGTTTCAAAATACCACGGGAGCTAGCTTAACTTGAATTTCCTGGCTTTTGAGAAATTAGAGGCATTATTTACTCTTTCCTTTTTTACCTACCACATTTTTAATTAAATTAAATTCCCCACGCATGGTTAACTATAAAGTGCATATTACTTACCTGCATCTTCAGATCTTTTACAGTCCCGTGGGTAAATCCATAATTGGTTGGTTCTGTAAAATGCATATTATTTACTTGGCAGGCCAGAATGGCTCGAGAGGAACTGTCCTCATGTCTTGGTGAAGTGTATAATTAGGCAGATTTTTAAAACCTATATTATGTTCCCCATACTGAAGCCATTGCACTCCATTTGATAAATATTCATACTCTTTTTAAAAAAATATCTGTATTATTTACTCAATTGGCCAAGACAGCATGTAATTATGTATTTAAGACGTGTGCAATGCATAATAAAAAAACCTCATGAAAATGTATGGAAAAAATTACTTTGCAGTATTTAGGCTTTTTTAAGCCACCATGTCCTCACCACTTGCACCATTTCCTCTCAAAACACCAAGTATGTTCAGCAGAAGAACTATTTAATGAAAAAAAGTGTTCAGCCAAGCACTACTTAATGGAATACTTTTCTATTTACCTAAACTTTCAAACTCGTTTCATATATAAAAGGAGTATTTATGCACTTCTCCAAGGCCAGAGCTATTTAATAACTTTAGAGTAAAACTTTATTTTACCCTCCTACTTCCTTAGTCCTTTGGGACAGATTCTCACTGGCATAAATACAAGGTTTTCCACTGAAGAAGGTAGTGGCATTTTAATCAGCAAACCGGAGGGTCTGAATCACCACGTCCTAGAAATCATACACGATTACTTTCCAGTGGATATTTCAAAGCATGAAGAATGACAAGTGCCCGTCATGGTAAAGAATGACAAGTGTACGTCATTGCAATGGAGACCTTTCAGGGTGGCCATTCCCCATTACACAAAGCCAACCTGCAGAAAGCCAAAATCTCTTTTTCATGCAACTCTGAGGTCTTATGGGGGCTGCAGGTTGTGCACAGGCTCTGAGAACTCAAGAGGGATGCGCATTGCACAATTTAATGACAGACCAAAAGTACAAAGTGGTAATTCGCACAGCGGTAATTCCCGACAACTGGCCAAGTACTATTCACCTCAGTGGAGCCTACAAAACATCTGGACACATACTGTGCATTGGTAAATGCTATGGATCGGATTCACAGTGGTACTGAAACATCATTTCCTACTGATTTTACTAAGGGAGATACGCAGATAACTGAAGAGCTGTGCCCTCGTGCTTTTGGACTCGGTCTGCCAACAGAGCCTTTATGGAGCTGGAGTTACTGGACACCAGTTTGATGAATGAAGTCTGGAGAAGAGTTGCAACTGTCAGCAAAGGTTTAATGTTAAACAATTGGAGCCAAGTTTGATCTCCCTGATCTTATATCATGCTTAGTGCTGCTAAACTGAATGAGAATGATGGGCTGTTTAGTAATTTGCAATGTCACAGAAAGGGTAAGTCACATCA
This sequence comes from Apaloderma vittatum, assembly GCF_000703405.1. Classification (NCBI taxonomy): domain Eukaryota; kingdom Metazoa; phylum Chordata; class Aves; order Trogoniformes; family Trogonidae; genus Apaloderma; species Apaloderma vittatum. The sequence continues at coordinate 124,558 of NW_009695358.1, read as the reverse complement.
GCTTCTTCTTGAGTAGAAAGGGGTTTCTGCCTAAGTGTCTGACGTTCATTTACCAGGGGCAGTTAAATAAGAATTCATCACACCTTCCATGGACTCTCATCTCCCAGCCTTTCTCCAGAGAACCGCTATTCCACCCAGCTCAGATGACACACCAAGTCATCTCCATGGCTCCTCAGCCTCACGTTCAGCTGCAGAGTAAGACAGAAGCTATAACGTTGTGCCTTGGGGGTAAGGCACCTCCTCCAAATTGCAGCTCAACACTAAAAGCAGCCAGAACAACAGTGTGTCCCGTCACGTGGCCCAGGTCAGTTAAGAAAGCACCAGCTCCCCTTAAAACCCTGTTCACACTCATTTGAGTTCATTCCTTCCCCCAAGTACTGCACCAAGGCCAAGCTACACACCAAAACCACGATGTATTGCACAAGGAACATGCCGTAAGTAGAATACGACTCCTTTTTGGAATCTGCTCAGGTTATGGGCACACAATCAAAAGCAATCAAGGCATAGCAGCTAAACAAGTTAGCACCTGTCAGCTGGGCCTCTAAACCTACCTCTGGAAGCGCCTTTATGTTCCGCCCAGAAGCCTATTATGGAAGGGCCATGCAGGGAAAGATGCAGCCTTCACCCTTGGATTGCTTGGCTGTTCACCATCCCTCTGCTCCAAGTTGCCACCTTCACATTTCAGCTGGCAAAGGCAAACCTGCGAGTGCTCTCATATGCTTCATTAGGGGGGAAAAAAAAAGAAACAAGAAAAAACAAATTAGATGGCTTAGTTAAAAGACATCTCAAAACTAGGCTGGCTGCACTAGCACTGAAGTGCAGAAGGACCGATCGGATGTTTCTTCTCTCCTCAGCCAGCTGGTTAAGCTGGTTAGGGTGATAACCTCTCCAGGACACAAGTAGTAACAAACAGTTGGGAGGAAATTAAGCCACTTGTGCAGCACTTCTCAGGAACAGCTCTAGCCCACCCTGGCTGCAAAGTAACACATGCTACCTTAAACCCCAGGGGAAAGGGTCTCAATTTCAGTCAATATTCTCAATAAATATGAAAAAGAACATGTAAGGCAAAACCAGACAGGTTCCTTAAACAAAGACTATAATTAATTTTGAACTGTGTTGTCCAATCATATTGATCATTACAGCTACTTACATTTACTATAAATCTACTAGAGTTTTCCTGTTTTGTTTCTTTACTTCAATACAGAAACAAGAACTCTCTCCCACAGTCAGCTAGATATTTCCTGAAATAACACATGAGTGCTGGCGATTTTACCCAGCAGGTTCCTTTATCACCACAGAGCAGGAAAGTTGACAGGCTTTGTGTCTGAAATGTAATTAGCTTGTGGGAGTATGGTCATAATGAAAGTAAGATTTACATTATTAGAGGCATGCAATTGTTTGCTCTTTCAAACAGGAATAAAAAGTGAATTCCGAGGCATGTATTTGAGGGGCTTATTCAATCAATATCCTCAGACTTCCCGTACACATCTGCTGAAGGGAAGGGAGACAACTAGAGGTTTAGATCAGGTTTCTCTGTGAAAGCTTTTAAGACCTCGAGAGAAGAAATGATGATGAAAAATGACTAATGCTATTGGGCCTGAGTCCCATTTCAGTCCCATTCAGGTTTCACCCAGATTAACAGAGGAAAAGCTCTCTCTCAGAAGCAGAGGTTTACAAACCCATTCAAAGCACAAGAAGTAGCCACCCCTCACTAAAAACCAAAATGTTTAGTTTTCTAAGCTAAGTTCTCTCAGCAGATACAAATGTAGAACAAGCCTCTTACACATTGAAACGCAACATATCTTGACCCTCTCCTATTCATTTCTGAAAGACTGAAGCACAAGAAAATAGAGCATTTAGGACAAAATTAAACCAGATCTCCTGTCAGTCCATAGGAGGGAGGGGGGGAAAAAAAAAAGTGAAAAAGCCAAAAGAAAGAACAGTTTATTACACGGAACTGTAGTTTGCTCTGTAAACACAGCCCCATGTGACAGACACACTTGTCAGTGTCGGGGCATTAAATACATTAACAGCAGTCAAGCCCTGCCTCCCAAATGCCTGAGATCTTTCTTTTTTAGATGCTTTTGAACTTGTTGGCCCCCTACATAATCCCCAGGAAACAGCCTTTTCTCAAAACGGTGTTTCATAATGAGGTTCTCTACCTACTGACAGCATCTTTGCAGGAAAAGAAGGGGAAGTAGTAAATTCTCCTTCATTCATCCAACTATTTACCAGGAATAAAATAATACACTGGAACAATAGCACTTTTAGGGACTTCATGTTGATATCCAGAATCGTGTAGTGAGAAAGGGCCTTGACATATAAACATCATTTTCCCCTTGAAAGCCAACTATGTCCTTCATACCTGATGTTTGTCTACCCCATTTAAAGCAGGGCACAGTAAAAGAGATGCCAGCAACCCGCTCCAGTGATGTCATAAACTCCCTGCCCAGAAAGGCTTTTTTTTAAAATCCAGACTGAATCTTGCTAGTTTCAGCTTAGTCCCATTGCTTTGTTCACTATGGACAGGGAGAGCAGACTTACATACATGAAGACAAAAATTAGTGTCTCAGGCTCTTTTCTTTTAATCTTTCTTTATAGGCCATGTTTTCTGGGGTTCTGATTACCCTCCTTGCTCTCCTCTAAACTGTGTCCAACTGACCCAAATCTTTCCCAACATACATTGCTCCAAATAGTATAAAAGACTCCAGCTGGGACCTTATAAGAAACAAGAAATCAATGCAACTTCTTGCAAAATGTTCCCCAAGAGCTGCTCCCCAGGCAATAAAACCAAAGAAGGATATAAACAAGGTTCTTTCTTCAAAACATTGTGTTCAACAAATTACTGCGTTTTCCCAAAACCCAACAGTGGACTGAAGAGTGGTCCTTACTAGAGTGACAGCGGCGGCACCGACACAACTCCCATAATATTCTCACATCCCCATCTCCCTGTTTGCTACTGCCAGCTAAAATATAAGCAGCCCAAAGGGAGAAGGATTGCACCTTCCCATTTCTGTGTCCTGACCTTGTCCAGTAAGAAGTGGGTCAAAGCATTAGAGTCTGTTTTGATGTAAAACAGGTCTAAGTAAAGCAGAAGGAACTCTGTCTTCAATAGCGTTTTGGTGCAGCAAACAAAAGAACAAACAAAACTCGTTACAGAAAAATCAGTAACAAATTTAGGAAAAGTTACTTACTGCAATTTAGCCAAGAAGATACAAATACTGTATCTGCATCCCTGTTCTCTGCATTGATGCTAATTTTATTTTAATATTGCGTTATCTGCTGGGAATGACATCATCATTGAGCCAGTAGGTTTTAAGCAGAAAAAGCAATGATGAATAGAGAGAACACTTTCTTTCTATCTCCCTTTGCAGAAAAGATTAGGAATAATTTCAAATTTGGTTGAAGAGTCTGAATATTTTATTGGTTTGGGAGGCTTCCAATTACGCCAACGCACGTCTCCCCACCTCCTTGCCACAAACAGTAACTATGACTATATGGGCTGCACATTGGCTGCAGCCATTAACCGTGAGAAGACTGCAGCTGTGTTTTGAAGCTTGATCACTGGCCTTTACATAAGCCTTTTGAAGCTATTTTTTCAGGCTCTTTGCAGACTCAGGCAGTCACTTTTGCAATCATTTGCACGCTGCTTGTAGGTGAAGAGCGTGTTATTTGAAAGTTTTTCTTTGTGTTCACAGCGACGGTGAGCAGGTGTGAGAGACATACTGGATTCTGAGGGCTTCAGGATTCAGGAGCTGCACTATAGAGAAGTCATCACAGATCCAAAAAGGCATGAATTTCCAGACAACAGACTAGGAAATTCAAAAGGCATGCTGGTACTAATAACGTCAGGAAAAGGTGGTTTACTGCTAAACAGTGAGATGAGTGTATGTGTTCTGCCCAAAAGTACAGTGAATTAACATCGCGCTGTAATCTAATGTAGCAAACGGTGATCGCTCACAGTTAATGTCACAGGACCATCCCTTATTTCTGACAGAGCAGTATCTGTTTTGCAGATGGAAAGTTCCTCTCCTGATCCACAAGCACTGCTTAAGCCTCATGATGAAGGTATAGTCAAAGATTACAGATAACTGGCGACCAAAAGATAGTACAGTAAGTATAGAAATCAAATGCGGTGGTCAGCATACAGGAGTTTGATATTTTTGTTGTCACCCTATCCAATTAATTAGGAACTATTTCTTAATGAGTGGACTTGCAAACTGGAAATATATAGTCTTTGAAGTAAAAGTAGGTCTCAGTCTGCCTATTTGATTTTTATTTTTTCCTTTTCCTTAAATCAGCAAATCCGCTACGTAGCCTCTTGCTGATTTTAAGAGGCATATGGTTCTTAATCCAGCGGTGTATGAATTATGGCAGTAAATGGCTTTGAAAGTGCCTCGAAAGCAAAAGTATGGAAATTTCCCCCCAAGAGACTGGGATGAGCAGTCATTATTTTTGTGATTGCAGAGAACACCGTCCAAGTGTTCCAAGACTGCGTGTGCATAATTGTTTGTCTCTTTCTCGCTTTGAAGTTGTTTTTTTTCCCAAACTGTAAAACCTCAGACACACTCAAGGACAGCTTCCACAGCCTGGTCAAGAACACTAGCATATCTACATATTCACTAAGTCATAAATCTTCTATACTTTGGCTATGCATATATGACACATGACCCTTATTTCTCCCTTGTGGTTGCACTCTGAGAGACAATAGAGGTCCACTAAAGCACACAGCTTCCCTCTTAGGTAATATTTCATATGTATCTCATTACAACTACCAACACATCAAGGTAACTGAGCTGCAGTCTGGGAGGGGAGTTTAACCATAATTGTCTTAAATTGTCTAATTTGGATAAAATGAGCAAGAAAATTCCCTCAGCTATTTGTTAGTATAATAATGTCATCTATATGTTTCTTGCCTCATGGTATTCTGTTTTGTAAAGGGGAATGAACTGTACTCTGAATCCTTTGGATATTTGGTTCGATCCGTCTGTCAGACATTAATTAGTTTCATAGCAATCTCTCACTGCTGTCTGGTGGAAAGACAGCAAGCCTGAAAAATAAGCCAGGATGACAAAGGGAGAGCTTGACTTGTTTCTGACCAAAGAAATCTGTCATTAAGAAAAGGTTCAGAACTCAGATCTGAAGCTCCTTTGCCTGCCTTGTGGGAGTACAGATGACTGGATTAAAACATTAACACGCTATTATACACAAAATCGTCTTTTCAAAGAACGGTCTATTTGCTCATTTATTTCTATGTACATAAACAACTGTAGAGAGCGAGATTTTCAGAGCAGAGCACTGGAACTCAACCATGCGACTCTCACTAATGACAGTGGCTGTTAGGCAGCCAAAATGCCGAACGAGGTTTCCAAATTAACCTTAAAATAACATTATGGAGGCCTCAGTACCAGCTCTGCAGTTAAATCCATATTAAAATCTGCACTTGGAGCATCGCTAATGTCCCAGGATTTCCTACGCAAATTACTCTGCATCATCTCCTTATTTTACATACCGAGGTCTAATTCTCTGCTTCGTAACAGCGTTTTTTTAACACTTGTACAAAGCATATTTGCAGCACCAGCAAAAAAGTGCTACAAGAGAGCAGAGAGTCATGTCCTAACTCTCCAGGAGACATGGGAATTTGCTCACGTATATTTAAATACATTAACTTTCTCTCAAAAAGCAATTCTAACCTGCCCTATTAAAAAATCTGGAGCTCAGACTCCCATCTTGTGTCAGCTAATAGCGGTAAAGAATCATATGCCCTAAGTCACAGATATACCTTTTTTTGCAGATATTTTAAAGATGGGCCTTTTGATATATTTTTTCAACATAAATTAATTTCTCTTTCATCATTATATTTCTCTAGCTCTGTCAGACAAGATGACCATTTAGTTCAAGACAGTGCCACCCCTCTGCAGCAGAACCCAAACTTCTCGTCACTGCCCCCTCTGAATTTCAGCACTGAAGTGGAAAGCAGGTCCTCATGTTTAAGGATCACTTCAAATGTGGTCAAGTGTGAGATTTTTCCAAATCTTCCCAACACTCTCCTCCTACACCAAACCTTCCTGCTTAAAGTTCTACCTTAACTTGGCCCTGCTCGCCAACACCACAAACCTTTGGTGTCCAATACCTTGTGTTTGTCCACACATGTGACACCACACTAAACATACCCTCATCTCTTTGGCACCAGCTTGTAACTGCCTCCAGAATGTCATCACTGCCCTGGTTGCTCAGGCACTCCAAATCTGTGCAAAGTTCAACTTCCACCTATGTCATATGCTGCTATGCCCTTTCTTCAATCACTTGGTGATTCCTTCCTTCTATTCTTTATCCCTCACACACCTTCCTGAAGTTCTGAAAATAAAGGGATTTTTATTTAGATTGCTAAACATAGAGGTTGAAAATGCCGATTGATACGTCGTGCGAAAAGTAGGGATGATGATAATTCCCTGGTTTACTTAAAAAACAAAGGAAGAGGGGTGGGGAAAAAGAGACGGACTAAATTAGTCAAGTCTTCTCTGAAGCCTTTCTTCCACAGGGAGTTTTAAAGAACGAGTAGCAAACCTTTCTTGCTGGAGCTTTCTCAATCTACGGCAGAAAATAGTGAAATGTCCTGGCAATACACAGTCTGAAATACACTCTTCCAGAGAAGGACTCAGCTAGAAACAGGTCTGTCACACTATTCCTCCTCCAAAAAAAAGAAACAGGATAAAAACTTGTCAGCTAAAACACGGGAGCAGAGACAACATCATCAATTTTTTTCCTTTGGTTAAAACAATTCAAGAAAGGGTTGTGTAGAGATCTAAGGGTGTCTGAAGTAAGGGCTGGCAGCTACCAAAGGGAGCTTACCAACAAATTATGGGATAAATCAACAAATGATTTGTAAGGTAGAGCTAACGCAGTGTGTCAGTGCAGCTTCTTCCAGGTGTCCAGAGTGAAATACACTGTCCAGGCAGAGAAAAATACTAAAATAGCCAAACTTGAAATATCAGGGTGAAGACTTAGACATTTGTGCCATTAGATTCAGCGGCTGGAGCACCTCTGCTACGAGGACAGGCTGCGGGAGCTGAGGCTGCTTAGTCTGGAAAAGAGAAGACTTTGGGGGGACCTAATAGCTGCCTTCCAATACCTGAAGGGAACGTACAGGAAGGCTGGGGAGGGACTTTTTACAAGAGTGTCCACTGACAGGACAAGGGGAAATGGGTTTAAGTTGAAGGAGAATAGATTTAGATTGGATCTTGGGAAGAAATTCTTCAGTACGAGGGTGGCAAGACTTTGGAATAAATTGCCCAGAGACGTTGTGGCTGCCCCCTCCCTGGAGGTGTTCAAGGCCAGGTTGGACGGAGCCTTGAGTAGCCTGATCTAGTTGAGAGGCGTCCCTGCCCATGACAGGGAGGCTGGATTAGATGAGCTCTAAGGTCCCTTCCAGCCTAGGCCAGTCTATGATTCAGGGCAGAAAGAATGCTTCATACTTAAGGGCTTCGTTCCTAACCAGGTGAAATTTTGGACAAAAGCGGACAAAAGCAGACAAAAGCAGCAAGATTCTTTCAGGTAAATGGCTTAGTTAGAAGACCTTCCTCATGTCTTACCAAAGAAATCTGACCAATATCTACAGGAGTTTTGAAACTCTCATTAGAGGTTGCTTGCTATCCTACGGATTCCTTCTATAACTATCCCTCATTCTTCAGCATACAAATCCCATGAGCCTTTCTGCTTAACCTTAACTGCAAAATGATAGTAAAATCATTAAAAGTGAGATTTCACTAAAATATGAAGACAGCTGATTCTTTACTCACTTTTTATAGTATATCTTCAGGCTCCAAAAAATATCATTTCTTCTGATGTCTGATAGATACTTGATGAGACATTTTAAGGCAGCTAGCAGTAATGCAGCCACACCAACAACTTCGAGTGCCTTGTGTGATTTAGATGCACACATACACACACACTTTTTAGCTTACCACAAACCAGAGACGAAGCCACTGGGGAAAAGCTACCTTGACAGGAGAAGGAAGCCAGCCTTTCCTTCAGACTTTTTCAGATGCTCTGCCACTCTGAAACCTAATTTAAATCAGGTTTCATTCTAGCTAAATACGTCAAGAAAAAAAAAAGCCTTTCATTTATTTCCAGTGCCTCTTACTCAAATTAAATTTATATTTCATGTATTTCGAAAAAATCACAGGCAACTGCAGTACAGCTACATTTTTTTAAAGGGGATGCTTAAAGAGAGGTTCCTAAATCCATACACTTCTGCTGACCCTAGCACTCCCACCAGAGCCTCTCCTGGGCTAAAAACCACATCAGACCACTTTTCAGAGGGTCACCTTCTGATATTGCCAACCCACAAGGTACAACAGGAATACCAGAACTGCAGGAAAGGCAAGTTACAGCAGTCTTTCCAAATCTCCAGCAGATTGTTTCATGGTCTGGGTGAAGATACATTCAATTTCATCCAAACTGGTTCACACATTTTCTTAATGAGTACTTGTGTCAAAATGTTTCAGTTGTCAGAATATTCACCTCTGAGCCTGAGCATGTAAGTACAAGTCCACACATTAGTTTATCCATCAATATACTGTCTGTATTTTTGTCTATGCATTCCTAAAGTGCCCATCACCCTGATGCATAGATGCCAGTTCGAATTCTCACTCCATGTTAGTTTGACAGTGCTGTCATCAAGGAAGACAGAGCTGTACTCTGCTTCAACTAAAATACAAAACCATGGCTACTTCTGTCCATCTCTGGTAGCTACTCTGGAAACTGGTGGCTCCACTTCAAGAGAAGCAGCAGGTATAATCCCATGTTCAGGTCACTGTGCCCTTTTGCAATAAAGCAAGCCTGGACAGAAATCTTCCTCAGAAATCTTCCTGCAGGCTGGCAGATGGCTCATGTGGCAAGCTCACGATCAAGGTCTTAGGGAGACGGTTAAGTATGAGAGAAACAATGTATATAAATAAAACCGATTCAATTTTTTATCCTAAACCTAAGTACGGGGTATACTTTTACAGAAAAGTCTATTCTTGTGCTCAGAGAGCACCTAGAAGAGATATAAAATAGTAGCTCTCATAGCACCAGCACTGTTTTAATGGATGAATGCAGAATTAAAAAAGAGGCTTCACTTCCAGGTGCAGACAGATGTCTGATGTGAAGATATTGGCTGTCTCTTACCAAAAATGACAGGCATTTTTGGTAAGGCTTTTCTTAACAGATGGCAAAACCTGAGCCTTACCGCCTGTAGCAGGATCTGAGGGCCTCCAGCGCTCAGCAGGATCAGGCCTGAACATGGGTCTGAACAGGTTTCATCCACATTGTTAAGAACAAGTACTGGTGTGAAAAGGATGTTCAGGCACTAAGCATCAGATTCAGGGAAAAAAAAAATGGACTAACAAACCTTTACAGTATATTGTGATGTTTTCTTTTGTATACTGTCTCAATGACTGCATGGTATGCTTCCTGAAACCAGCCCTTAGTAATTGTCAGGGAACTTCATTCCTAGTGCAGGCTCTACTGGAAATTAATTGCTTCAGTGCAATCTGAACCACATCATAAATGTCATGTAGAAGTTGCAGGGAGTGAGGAGGCAATGACAGCTCTATCCGCACTGTTTCATTTAAAGGTGGGTAAAACACACTGCGACAGAAGTGCTCTTCATCAATAATTTAGTCCGCAGTGTAAAGCCAAGCCTTGCCAAAGATGCCAGGGGAGCAGCTACCTCCCTGGTTTTAATGACACCAGCAGGGAGGGGTTGAGGGGCCAGCTCAAATCAACATTCATTGCACATCTGGGCATGTCGGCAGATGAAGATATCTAGGACTGAGCTGACAGGACAAAGGGTTGAAAAAAGAAGTGTAACCTAGAAAACCTTTACTTTGAATTCTTTGTATAAATTCAAGGGGGATGACAGTTCCTAAGGTCATCTTACATAATAAAACTACAGTGGTCTACATAGAGAATTTTAACTCTTTCCAACACATAATCAAAGAAACCGCAAGTTAAGTTTATATTATTCACTTTATGAATGTAAAATGCAGAATCCTTAATTCTCCGAAAAGAACTATTTTAATGAGCAGAATGTTAACATTTATATGCCTGACTTCATCGTAATAACCCTAATTATAGTACCACGGAAGCCCCACTGTACTGGAGGGTCACTGGAGTTCCTATTATAACCCTTATCTTAGGGGAGTTTAATATTTTTGCCATTTCACAGCGTACCAGCTGAAACTTGCCACGCAGGTTAGCACTGTTTTACTCCTCCTTAAAATTAGTGGTGTACAGCAGCTTAATTTGGTTCTTAAACTCCTTCTGCTTGCCAAAAATAAGAGGCTTTACTGCTTTTACGAAAGTCTTGCCACAAAAGCCTATCTACTCAGTCTGAAGAGAATACGATACTCAGGTGCAGCGAGATTGATACATCGCTGCACCGAACCACCACATCCTCACCCTAGGAGGTTACAAAGCCTTGTAAGTTACAACGTGGTTGTAGTCATCCCGGTTTGCGGTGTGACTGTGATTCTTGCAGAGCTTTTAGGCAGTAATCTTACATTCTAGGTTTTAGATTGGATGCCTTGTTTTGGCTGAGTGGGTCACGACTCATGTTGTCTTTACACGGTGGGGGGAAATAGCAAAGCAGTGGAAATCCAATGAGGGCAGATGGCCTCAATTGCAGTGATGCATTAGTTACAAGTTATAAAACATCACTGCCATCTAAATCTGTAAAGCAAATTCCTTTTGTCCACACAAACGTGGAATCAAAACCCAACCGCTTCCACCTCCAATGCAGCCAGAGAACTTTTTCCATTGAATTTTGCCTCTGCAATAGCAATAATCCCCATCTCTGGCAAGTTAAGACTCAATTATTTGACATCACAGTATTTAGAGCTATAACTGAAGGCTATTGGAAGGATATAATTGTTTTTCCCTTGTCTAGTAAAACTATGTAATTAATTTCCTTCTTATTTTCTGCTTACAGACACTTCTTGATAAAATGTTAGGTGCTTTCCATGATCTTTAAAAGCTCTAAGCAATCTAGACCTCAGCAGAGCTGTGCTCACTCTGTAAGCTTCACTGAGGACCACCGCAAGTTTTGTTTCCAGTGGGGATCACATGGGAAGGCGACAAACAAAGGAGTCGGGGGAATACAGTAGGTAGCATCTCTCCTAATTGCATCTGACATTGCACTTTCATTTTCCTAGCCGTCAGAAGGTACAAAGTGAGCAATCCAGTTCTTAATAATAATGTTAAAATGCTAATGGCACCAGAAGAGCCCTCTGAAAGTACCGCAGAAGAGATAAAACATTTACATTCTGGATAAGTCAAACAGTACAGGTAGACAGATCATCATTGAACTCAGGTGATGATTTCCAGGAAGGGACTTGAAGAAGAGTAGGTCATAATTATTATATTTCTCATCTGCGAGTAAAAAACCCCATGATCGTTCCCTATGTCCATCTTCAAAAAGGAAGGCGCCTGTGTTTATTCCTGGCTTTTTATTAGGGAAGGTGCAGTGATGCTTAGATGTACTAGGAATAACATCCCAAAGTAAAAGCCTTTTAAAGGACGAGTATATTTTTCTCTCCACATAGCGTCATAGGCTCTGGCCCTTAGCAAGTGGCCAAATCAAATCCCATTTTGTCGCAGCATGCCCTGTACCAAGTGTCACACTCTTGGTACTTGCTCCCCAACACCAGGAGTAGATAATGCTACATGGTCAGTGTTTCTTTTCAGTGTTACTGCCTGTGCTGATGGAAAGATGACAATTATCTGAGAAACAGATCAGGAGCTTGGCAAGCTCTCTAAGATATTTCAAATTACATTGTTCACTGTAAATGTGAGATTTACTAGAAAGCCTGTCCCAGTGCTGTTTCTTTGCTTTTGGGAAGGTGCCTGAATTTTCAAGCAATAGAAAACCAAAGCTGCAATTCTTTCCCTGCTGAATTGCAGAAAACCAGGAGCCCTAGTTATAATAAATTCAGATAATAATAGAAGCCTGTGCTACTGATGTACATGCAGAGAGATTAAAATAAGGGTGTGCACGTATAGTAGAAAAGGATAAGCATAAAGCCGTATGTGGCAGACTTCTCTTCCAAAGTGCCAGGCTAAGTAGAGCAATTTATCAAACGCAAGGAACTGAACAACATCATTTCAAAAAATAAAAAAGCGATGCACTCCTGTAAACATGGCTCTTAGGAATGATTTGAAGGACCAACGCCCTTCCATCATGCCCCACCATAAACATTGCCACCTCGTGCAAAGTGAGGCTGTGCAACTCGGATGGAAGTGCAGAGAGTTCTCTAAGCGGGCGTAAGCAACTTCTTAATGGGCAAAGCAGCAGAGGTTCAGGTCCTCTTAACTGCAGCAGTCAAGTGCATTAACTTGTTTAATTTTAAACGGCTATTGCCAGACTCCCAGCTGGTGCAGCCTGGCACAGCTCCATGGATTTCAGCAGAGCTACTACAACTGACACTAGCTGGGGATCTGGCCCAGTTTCTCAATTTGTCAAAAAAGACGGCAATTCTTAGGGCACACTCCTGTCCTATGCAAATTGTCGTAAGGGTGTGGGCTTCAAAAGTTACAGAGCTCTGACAATTCACTCAGACACACTCCTGCATCTTACCTCTCCTTCTTCTGTCTGCCGCCGGACTCCTCCAGAAGTAACATCGTTACATACCCCCGAGTGCTGAACCCCGTAATGAGACATCTCTTGGGGCAGCAAATCAATTGGGCTAAGTTACAATTTCTAACTTTAGAAAAAGATAACTTCTCTAACGCTCTTTACGCAAAAGAGAACCGCAAAAGCAGAAGAGAAGAAGTCTAGAGGACAAGAGCCCAGAAAGGGCTGGAGAGTTGGGAATACATACTGTTTTCACGTACAAATCACTTCAGCTCTGCTCCTGCCTCCTCCACCTGTGAAATGGGTCGAGGGAACACTCATCTCTCCTCAAGCACCGAGCAGCTCTCCAAATGTACCATCTTAGTAATGCAATTTTGAAGTGTCAAAAAAATAGCAAATATCTTAGGAAAGAGAATATCCCAGTAAAAGTGACACCGGAAGCAGTTAAAGCATTGAAAGCAGTTATTTTATATGGCATGAAAATCAGCAATTCTATAAGGAAATTACTGCAAAATTACAGAAATACATAACAGTGGTACTTCTAACAAAAACAAAAGAAAAAAAACCCAACAACCAACCAAAAGTCTGAATCCTCCTTCCCAACCAAATGCCCATCATGCAGCCCAATAGGCTTAATCTGCCATAAAGTCAAATACTTCCCAGAGGAGGTGATCGTTAGTTTGAACATTAATTTCTCTTCCCCTCTTCCTGTGTATCCATTAAGTGGAATAACAAGAAATGTTTATGGCCATAAGGTGTGTTTGATGGCGAGGAGCAAAAGAAAATGTGCAATTAAAAGATGTAAATGATAAACTGCAGAACTTCTCAGCTGGCTTGACCAATATGTGGGACTTCTGGGACACGCACCTTTTGTCCTCGCACGTTGAGGTCAGTGAACTGCAGAGACCCAAGGATGGAAAAATTGGAGGGGAAGAGCACAATTATTAATGCTGCATCTTTTTCTTCTTCACTTAGATTTGCAAAACATGTTTCTTAAATGAGTTTGAAGCCCAACATATAAAAAGCTGACTATTTATATATTTGATTCTTTAAAAGCAATTAGGAATACAAAGCAGATGGTACAGCATTGTAGATTTCCCTTTTCATATTGCTTAAACACTAGAGATCAATAAGTCTAATATAAACAGATGATTTCCATAGCAGGGTTTATAATTAGCTGGCACTGAATGTGTCCAAACTCTAAAATAATTAGCAGAAGCATGTGGCACACCATTAAAACCTTGTGGCTTGTCTGCATTTACATTTATAATTATTAAAGTTAATTATGATGCTTGTGGTGTGGTTCCAAGCTCCTTTACAACTTAGATTAAATATTTTTTCAGTCTTACTTTTTCCCTCAGCTCATCAAATGCCAGCAATTCCAACAAACTTCATTTCATCAAAAAGAAAAAATGGGTGTTATTTTCATAGGAATGACCTGAATATTTTCCTAAGTAATGGTTTTATTTTTCTAAAGGACACAACACAGGAATCGAGTAACTCATGACTGGGGGTGGTAAAATCCTGATTAGAGGTAATAATTTTAAAGTTGTCTAAGAAAACCATTATACTTAAAACTGATATACTCTTTTAACTAAAAGTCAATTTAGTCATTTAGTTAAGCAGAATATCGCAATGACAGTCAAGACCTCACACCAAAGTAAACCTTATTTTCCATGCACCAGTCCTGGACACATTCTAGTGAAAACAGCAGCACAACTGGACACAAACATTACATATTGGGCAAAGACTTCTGAATGTCTGATTTGGGTTTACATGTCTTTTTCCACAACCCAAGCTATGAAAAGCTGCACTCAATCTATCTGGTCACTTAGGAAAATTATTTTCATCAACATCCATCATTAAGACATTCTGTGACACATCCAGAACCCCAAGAAGTTGTGCTGTTTGCATAACGTATTTTTTTCAATTATTCATTTCCCTGAAATTTTCTTTTCCTTAGTGCAAACAAAGCTAAATGCAACACTGTCCTCCAAAAATCATTGAGTCAAATAGGATGGATGCCCTAGAGAGTAGGACCCTCTGGAAGACAATGCTTCTGGAGTACAGACCCTCTGATTCAGAAACCCATCTTTTCACCTAGACACACGCAGCACTCTACTGGGTAGGCAACCAGAAATAAATTTCATTTACCACCCTGCCTTCTGATGCAAATAATCTCATACTACAAGATTACAAGAGCATAGCTGCTGAGCACAACTCTGAAGAGAAGAACAACTCTTCTACTGCGCATCACTTTGTTCATATGAAATTCCCCAGCGTGGTCTTTATTCTTCTTCTGCCCAACATTTGCTTTAACTCAGCTGCCCAGCTGAGGAATTGTATCACAGGCTTTCCTGTTGTACCTTGTGGTATGAAACATCCACTCTTGACATGGTTCAACTCTAGAGTTGTGTGGTGAGAACTTAAAAACTTTCCCCTAAAAACTGGGCAGCGCATGGCATACCTTCCCTGCTCTTCTTCAAGTTCAGCCACCGCGGTGGAAGCCACAGAGATAAGCGTTTGTGTAGCAGAAAATGCCACAAGCACCAAATACTGGCAGTGGGAATCCTTCTGATGCACCATTCCCAGAGAATGCAAAACCTAATCTTTTGCATACAAGGTGCATGATTTCAATCAGCTTGTGGATCTTGATACGGAACAAGGTAAGACTCTATACGCTAATAGCATAAGAGCAAATTGTGGCGGTTTTTTTCAATAAAAGGAAATCAAGTATGTCACGGAAGTCAGAGAGGAATAAAGTTAGCTTTTACAGAAACCAAGCCTTCCACCTCCCATGTGCTAAGTATTTCACACACACAGCTACTCTCATTTCTGAAACCACACGGAATACCGGATTTCTACTACAGAGAAGCCTCCCCCCCTTTTTTTTAATGCATTTCTGTTCTTTATAGAACATGTCCATCATGAACTTCTTGGCCCTCATTCTTGTTTCCTCTGGCTCAGGCCAGACCTGGAGATGTCTGGAATGTGACAAGGCAGTATTAGCCTGCCAACTATATTCTGTTAGCAAATTTATTTTCTTCTCCTAGACTGATGATAAAAATGTCATGGTGTGATGCTTTAGCAGGCCCAAGAGCTGCCCACCTACAGCTGCAGGGCTTGAAGAGAGCTCGGAGCCAAGAACGCCATAAGGAGAGCAGACAGCAACTCCACCAACTTTGCTCCTTCTGCATTGCTTATTCTCCTGCTAAATGATGCAATGTGACCCCCTCAGGGATTCCAAGTCTGATCATGTTTTTCTCACTATTTTTTCTTTCCTACTTCCTCCTTCTCCTTCACTAAAGCAGCCCAAACTGCTGAATTTTTCATGAAAGAGATAATATCATTGTACATAAGATAATGGCATTCAAATACATCCATCTGCTTGTTAGCTCTGACTACATCGATTGTGTTTCTTCTAAAAGAATATTTACCAAAAGAGAGGGGGGAAAAAAAAGGAAAAAAAAAAAAAGGTTCTCCTTTGTGGTATAAAATATACATACTTTCATAACTGAAATACAGGATCCCTTTTGCATATTTTAGATAAGAGAATAAAATGAACCAAGAAACTAAGAAAAGCACCCTTGAGGTCTTGCCAGGACAAAAGTATTTCCTCCTTCCAATATTCCATTAAAAACCTAGAGAGGTTTTACACTAAAACACTGTTGATTTTTTTTCTTCCAGTAAACAGTATCTTGTTTTAGAGATTAAATACTGCATGCCAATGATCAGGTTTTCTACTAGCCCAAAAGTTTTTAAACGTGGTCTAGGGGATTACTCCTAAGGCATCCAGTCCATCTTACTTCCCCAAAAAACCTGCCCAACCTCAAGTAATTCAATTTATCATTTTATTCCTTTACGGCTATTCCAGCAGCACAGAGTAAGACCATAAAATATGTGATAACCAATTACTAAAAATCTGATGAAAATTACTTTCAAAAGTAGGGCAAGTGAATATATTTACTGAATTTCAGATGCTCTAGATAAAAAGGCTAGCAAGATAAAAACTGTCTATCAATTTTATACACACTGAACTGCCTTCTCTCCATTTCCTATAGGTTGTGTACAGCAGTGCCTGGGCTTGAAGTTTCATTTCAGCAACAATATATACTAATCGGCTTGTTTACATTCGTTACAGGCATGTCCTAAAACTGGAGATGTGCTTTGTGCCTTCCTTTGACCTGGTGAGCACAGGAACTGCTCTGGAGCACCTGCCACCTTCTGTTCTTTCCTGAATAACTCCCATGTGAAGAACAACTACAGAACCAAACGCGACATTTCTTTGACCGCCTTGAGCACATTTCAATGCTTAGCGCTGCAACGGCAAACGCAGCAATTAAATGTAAATTATAGCAGTTGATCAGATTATTTCCTTCTCTTCAATCCTTTTTATTATAAGCTTGCATATTAAGGAAGCAGGAGGGAACAACACCCCTGAACAGTTGTCCCTTTGTTGGCTGAGGAGGAGGCCTGTGTGCAAGCATGCCTCTTGCAGCGACCTCTGAAACAAGGGAGAAGAGAATAAGTACTGCTGTGCCGGGAACTTCCATGTCGCAAAGCCTCCAGCCCACTCCCTCGTGTGCTTCGCTCCTGGATCCCAAGAGGTGCTAACTGCAGCTCTCCATTCCCTAGGGCCTTCTCGCTGAAATGCATTTTCCTGGAGCCAGGCTTGATCACTTGTGGTGTTTACACAATGGAAGCCAAGCTCATGCCGCCTTCTCTTCGGCTGTTGTGGAGCTTGCTTAGCACCACATGAGGGTTTCTTCTCTTTCAGCAAAATTTTTTCTCAACCGATTTTCACTCCATTAGCAGAGCTGCACCTGCCTGAAACCTAGAGCATAGGTAATTCCACAGGTCAGACAGAGCAACATCACCAGTAAGAGAAGCTCCCTCTAACATTACTCTCTGTGATAGTTTCCTAAAGCAGAACTTCACCATCGGTTGGACACGGAGAGACCGATGCCTGAATGTTCCTCAGCTATGATTTGGTTTCTTTCAAAATTGAATTTAGTAAAAATCACAGATAAATATACTGTGATTTAATCACAGATGTTCAACCCGGGCAAAATCATTCAGGTTTTCAGTTGTGAATTATTTTTCGGCTCCATTGACCAATATGTCTCTCTTTATGCTGTAGCACTCTATATTAATAGCCGATGCTGAGTTTCCCAAATGATGGTGTCTGTGTAGCAATCAGGGAGCAATTTTTTCCGGACAAACACCTCTCCTTTTTCTCTGACTTCTGATCTGCTACCTGTCATAAGTCTACTTTGCAAAACACACTGTGGGAGCTTTAAGTCCTAAATACGGAGGACGTGTCCAGTCCAGTAAAATAATGCTTTTATAATGATTGCTTCAACTGTTTGTGCAATCTTTTTGCAAAATCTTGTTATTTGTGATTCTTATCCTACAACTTGATATGCATAATAGCTTGAAGGTGCCGGCGATGGAATTTTTCCAGCTCTTTGATGTGCCAGCAATGACTTGTCCATGTTTCACAGCCACAGACTAATGTGGAAATTACTACAGCAAAATAAACACTAACTCTGGTATTCTGTGGGATACCATGCAGGTGTCAATTTATGATGCAATCTCACATGCAAAACATGAATTTTTAATTCAGCATATGATTTCTTAGACATCCGATAGTCTCATAAAAAAATAAACTAAATCCATTACCCACGCTAACACGTTGATTTTGAGGCTATTTCTCGCACACACTTTTTTCCAGCTACGGACTAGCGCATAACCTTGCTTTTCTTCCGACGCACGGTAAATCTGTAGACTTTAGCTGCCACAGCAAATTTGTTGGTCGTGAACTAGAGGTCTTCTATAGTGTGCGCAATGAAAGCACAACCACCTGCACAAAGAAGTTCACATATAACCTTCTCCTTCAGTGTTGTGGAGGCCTTCAATCTGCTCAGGTTAAAGAGCTTGCCAGATGTTCAAAATTTAATAAATATTCCTGGCATCATGTCTCCAGTGGCATCATCAATCATTACTACAAAGAACAGTCCAAAGAACAGTCTGTGCCAAAATATACCTTTGCTTGACTCCTTTTGCTGTTACAAATGGATCCAACAGAGTGCCAGCCACAGCCTCTATCCAGCACACCATTGTGCAGATGACAGATAATTTCACAAACTTTTCTGGACATCCAGGAGTTCAGAAATATTGCCAAATCTTTTCAGAGAGCTGGAAGTCTAATAGCATCAAAAGTACCGGTAAGGTCAATGAAGACTTGTTACATGGGCGTGCGTTTTCTTCCATATAAGGTTTTTATTGAAAAGCTGGGGAGAAAAGGGCTACTATTACATTCCAGCAGCTTAGTGTATATGACACTCTGATCCCAGTTAGCATATTGTCCTCGTCCTGAAATTAGAATTGCTACAGAAACATCTTTATTTGTATACCGCGGTGCTAGAAGACAAAGGTGTATTTGAAATTCATACCCTAAGGGCATATAATTTAGGCATGTGAAGACAATATGCATGTATTCCCAGAAGAATTAGGGTTCCCAAATTCTTACACATTCTTTTAAAAATTCCTGTTTAAAATATTATTTCTCTAAATTGATTTAAAGTCAAATTTGCTATCTTGTAAAAGGGCTGAATCCAACTGCAAGGAAGTTAGAAGAGAACAGCCAAGTGAAGCCTTGCCGAGATATACTTTGGGGTTTTTTTCAGAGAATTTAGGATCCTTGGTTTTCTAGAGTACATGGAGTGACTATTAACATGGCCTTAGAGTGTTTGACATCTTAATTCCCTATACTTTTTCCTCCTCAATTTGATAATCTCCCTCCTATTGAGATCATTATGTGGACTATTTTTAGCTTAAGAACTCATGTCCCTGTTTTCAATGCAAGTATATAACTGAAACAAGAATTATGTTCAACAAATACAAAAGGAAAAAGGAAAACACCTTATGCTGCTGTATTACACAGAATATCCAATAGAATTATCCGTTTAGTGAAAGCAGAGGTGAAAAGAGCACTTTAACCAGTTCAGAATCAGACACATTTCTTCATCTATTGTCCATCCTCAGCTTCAGACAAGAATTGTTTAAGTAGGAGCAAAAAAACCCCTCTGGAGGTGCTTTGCTGCTTTTGCGTAATATTGCTGTGCATTAGCAAATATCCATTAAAAAAGCTAACATTTAAGTTACCCTTTTAGCTACTGTGCAAGAACAGAAATGCCACACTTTATCTACAGGTAACGGTTTTCCCCAAAGAGAAAAGGTTTTGCAACCCGCTGCCAAACGAAAGGGTCAAAAATCTTAAAGAAAACTCACCTCAGAAGCATAGGGCCATTCTGCCCTTTTTCAAGATCTTAGACTGGGCAGGCACATGTCTGAAGATAGTTCTCTCCTAACAATTTTTGGTTTTTTCCTTCTCATTTACACAAAATTACGTTAGCTAATTTTGGTTTGTTCGTGTGTCCACCCAGTACAAAGTAGGATTTGTGCTCAGTCATTACTGCTTGTAGGGACAATTGATTGCAGGGACAAAAACTAACCAAAAGCTTTGCTATCCCAAAGGGTAATGGTGTGCTCTGCACACTGCCGCAGGATATTCTGTTGACGTTGATTGGATGCCAGACAGCTTGCTACCATTGGCTTTGAGTAAGAAACAACTTGCTGATCAAGGGTTAAAGAGCGTTTGGAAGAGGAGACAGGGAGGTTACGTACCTTTCTATGTTCAGGGCCAGTAGAGGCACAGAAGGCAGCACACAGCCAGAAAGGTTAATCTTTCTCCCTGCTTTAGTCAGCACAAAAAAAAGGGTTGTCAACCCTTTGACAACTTTTAGGTTGTATTGTACCCCATGGGGTACAAATATTTGGCAAGTCCTTGCATTCTTGCAAAGGCAGGCCCCCACTTGCAGCTGTCACTTGTGCAGAGCAGGGAGCCTACTCCTAGCATCTTCTGTCGTCCATGCTCTTGGAGCCACAGGCTTTAGAGACAGCAGAACCCACTGACTGCCTGGCATAACCTCTTCTAAACTTACATCAGTGATTTTGCGCAAAAAGTCTTGCATCAAACGGTGTACCTTTGGGCTTAGCCGAAGGATCGCTTTCAGAAAGGTGTTCAGTGCTGATTTAAGGACTTGTAGGGGTGGAGAAGGCTTCACATCCCTTGGGTGACCTATTCCAGTATTTTTTGCAGTGTTAAACCAAAGATCGGTCTGGCCCACATACTGCTGCAGATTTCAAGAGAGCAGGTGTTAACCAATCGTAATTTGAGTTGATCTATCTTGCCATATTTGCTCAGCAGAATCCCAGATAGCTGCACAAGACAGATGCCAGGTTTCTGTTCTTTGAAAGTCCACAAGTCCAGATTGACTCAGAGATAAAGACCCTCTAAACTGATATTTCTACCTGATATTTTTATAGTGAAACTATATAACGTTATTTCCTTTTTCTTCTCATATTTCTTAAACATCATTATTGCTGAGCGTAGAGCTTTTTATATGCTTTAATCAAAAGTAGGGGCAAGACTTTTCAGGAAACTAAAAATGTTGCCTCTTCTAGTGTTTAAACAAAAATTAGACATACTTTAAGGAAATGTAAATGAGAGCTTTGGGATCCTTCATCACACAACATGCAGGGAGCTGAATTAGCACTGTAAGTGAGACAGACAACCATTGCTTAAGACGCACGGACTCGTTAGAACACAGCACTGCAGAACGTAACACATGAAGCAACCTCACCTTTACATGGGAATGGACCAGAGCCAAAATTACAAAACTTGCCTAACATTAGAAACTTATATCCATTTTTACATAAGTGACCTAATTATAAGAGGTATTATAAGGTAGGTGACTGAAAACATAGCCTCTTAAAAATCAAATATGAATTCATTGCAATAGTTCTACTCTTACATTCCCTTTACTCTCCATAATCACCATTTGAATGCAGAAGCATTTACCCTAAAACTTACTCCATGGGACAAACTACAGCAGTAAATTCCAAACTTTTTGCCCGGTGGGCAAAATTAAATCTTACACTTGCCTTGTGGCTGTCAGAGAGGACAGAATCCATGGAGAAGTGAGAGAAAACAGGAAGGACATGGGGGAGTACTAGCAAGACTTCTTTTAAAAGCTAAGTTCATGCGAGCTAACCACTGCTTTAAGGAAAGCTGGTACTTTGCCTCTGAAGAGAACTTTGGTGAACTAGACTGTATAAAATTATAGAGGTTATTATGTTTGTAGCTTCCTTGCTGTGCATTCTTCCACAGAAGTGCTCACACCCGCTGTGCATGGCCAAATAACATGAATTAAAAATGCTGCACAGCAACGAACTTTGGTTTCAGATGAAAATACCTCAGAACTGGCTGGCTATTAACACCTTGGTATCTCCAGCGGTCCCAATCTCTGAATCTCTCCAGGCTGCTGATAACATACCACAACCAGAAAAAAGTATTTTTTAACTCCGAGGTAGACCTGAAGCCCAGCTAGAATCACAGGCTGCTAAAGGCTGAGTGTTGGGAGGAATAAACAGCCCTGGGGCAGTAATTTCTCCGCGCTATCCCTCAAATCACACTGTGCACACCCATCTGCCCTATATGTAAAGCACAAGCTACAAGACCATGTTTGCCATGACAGCCATGAAATCCCAAGCCTTTTTGCAGGAGCCATTATCCTTAGGGAAAATAAAATTCTGTAAGACAACAAACAGAGGAGGTAACAACGCCAGGCCAGAAAAGAACTGTTTTATGAGTAGCTGTATATTAGTTTTAGGACAGGGTTATTGGCAGCTAGTGCCCTAAATTATGTCTGGGAGACACGTGAAGGGAGACAAGTGGAACGGACAATAAATGCCAACTGCCGCAGGCAAGGTTTATGGGGCCAACGGTGGTTTAACATTTGGGCAAATGCCTTGGACATGCTAATTTTCTGCTTCTCCCTCTGAGTGAAATGACCAATTAGCTGTAACCAACCCAGCTCTGATGTAAAATAACAGGTATCAAATCCTTACAGGGCCCTGCTCACAGTCGAGGCTGCAGGTAAACATGTTCACAAAAATGCCAAGTAACACCGAGTAACAAGTAAATACAAGGAAATTGCAAACTGCTCACAGACATTCTGTCAGGTAAATTAATTGCTCAGTTCTACTTTATTAGGCGACCTTTATGGTTGTGGGCAAGCCTGCCTCACTAAAATCCTTTGATCACTCTTCATACTGGGAGTCTTCTTTTGTGAGGCTAACTTAATACTGTTATATTCATGCAGCCTAATCCGAGTAGGTGCTAAATGCTTTGCCAGCAGAGTTGTTGCAGAGTGTGGAGGAGAGATCAGTCTATTTATTCAATTTTATTCCATTCAATAGGCTGGACTTCTTTGTTTACATGATAAATTTCTTAGCTGTCATTTTTCTCCTCTCTCAGTTTTATGTGTTATATTATGTTCTGTCATTTTGCTTTTCTGTTTCTCTTTATCAAAAATTGAAGTAGTTTTAAAAAAGTTGATCTTAAATCTTTTCTGCTTCAAAATTAGCTGTTGCCTAAGCAATCACACATAGAGGTCAAAGTTTAAAGGCTGATCCTACATCCAGAGAATTCAATACCAAAAAGTCCTTTGGAGACCAAAGAGAAAGAAACACAGATCCAAGACTACGACTTGCCTTTTCAAATTTATCCACTGCAGCTGAAATTGTAAACAAATCAGTATATACATTAAAAAAAAAAAAAAAAAGCCTTGATCTTGCCACAAGACACCATCGAATCTCAGCAGGCACAGAAAGACAGTCAAAGTCTCTAAGTGAAATCCTGGACTCGGTAAAGTCAATTTAAATAAAGTCAAGATTTCACCAAGTGACTTCCCCCTTACTGATTTCGGTCTCTAAGGCTTCAAGACGAATTGGAAAGACACTTTAGAAATAAAAAAAACCCAACAAACAAACAGAAGGAGAAAAACAGGGAAGGAAAACAAACGTTTCCTTCGTGCAGATTGCTAGCAAAAGCTTGTAATCAGGGAAATCTGAGGGTCGGTCCTGCAGCTTTGCTTTAATTGTTCTCCTCTTCAGATAAGAATCTCTTAGGGGTGTGAATTGCTCTGCCCTCCCTGCATGTACAACGTCTGAGGGAGTTCAGGGAAGGGCTTGCAGTCTTCATGGAGGAAGAAAAGAGGTAGAAGTTAATTTCTATCCATATCGCAAAATTTTTCTATGCCTTCCATGAATTAAGATATACAGACAGAGAGCAAAATATCAATTAAAAAAACTAGTGTGAATATTTTATCCGGAACCAAGATAACTCATATATCCCAGACAGGGAGGTTTCACCTTTGTTCAGATAAAATCTGAAACACAAGAGCTATGCTCAGAAATATGACCAAATGAATCACAATTGCCATACTTGAGTGGCGAAGAGGGGCAGTCCTAACTAAGGGGATCGCTGAGTTCATACAAATGATGTGAGCACTTCAAGTGTTTCTTTCTCAGAAGTCACAGTGACATTCCTCGCTTTTTAAATTTTATCTTATCAGGTTTGCTATTTTCCCTTCCTTATACTAGCCCTAATTAATGCTGCAGGTCAGGTTGAAAAAATGGACAGCCCTAGAGCCACATACATTTAAGCCACTTTGATGCAAATATTGATCCAAAGAGCATAGACATGTGGAGGTGCTGCTTCAATTCATGAGATAAAATAGAACTGTCTGCCCAAGAGCCGGAATGAATACATGAATTAACAGATCCAAAGATAGACCAGCCTCAAAGATAAATTCTGTTAAATCCAGAAAGTAAGATGCCATCTGCATGAAGTGCAAGTACATTTCATGGCCTTGCTTTCTTCAGCGTTTCCATTTCTTCATTCGCACTTTCTAGTAAGGGTACTTTGGCAGACAACATACATAGTGTTGGGAGAGCAGTACTGCTTCGTGTCAGCATGAACGGTGCTGCTGACAAACGTCCACCACAGCCCAATGCTTAATTCCCATGTACATAGGCCTATCAAAGCATTTTATTAGAAAGCCACTGTCCACAGCTTATATTTAGAAACAGAGAGCAAGTCCAAGCTGCAATCCAAAGAGGAGATCAAGGGAAGGCAAGAATTCTAAGGCCTGCTTTGAAATTCAACACTAAAAAGATCTGACATTCTTCTATCTGTAGGCATTTTTAGGCTGGACTGAAAATAAAAAGAAAACCTGTTTGTACAGAGAAAGCTTGCCTGGCCCTGTGCCAAGACAGGAAGTCTATCAAAGCTGGGCAGTGTTTGAAAGCAACAGAATACTAGAACCAGAAAAAGAAAAGGGGGGTGTGGGGGTGAGAGAAACTAGAATGAAAAGACTTCTACATTGACTTTTTTTGCTGTTTGTCAGATGGCTGTGCCCAGTTGTTGATAGCTGTACCACTCCCTGTTTATTCAGCCTGAGCCACGAGTCCTCCAAGTGCGTGGTCTGACTCCCGGCGACTGCTGCACAACCACGGCTGCAACACTCGCGAGGAGGATGCGGGCACGAGTGTCTACATTTATATCCGAGAATCAGGATGAATTGATCCGTTTCTGCGCAAAACTACCTGATCGCCATGGGATAAATCAGGTCGAGTGCTCAACAGCATATGTAAAGTAGTCTCCCTGCGGGTTTATCGGGGAACTTTAGGCCTAAAGTTTGCTCCAGTGGGTCAGAGAAGATTTGTTTCGTGGTGGAGCGCCGTTCACTATAGACACTCACAACACACCCAGGCACACAATTATACCAACACACGGAATGTTGTCTTCCAGCCTTTGACCTTGGAAGAACATTAATTCTTAACAGACATCTGTTTTTTTAAATTCTTTAATTTCTTTTTTTTCCCTTTTTTTTTTGGAATTTCTGGCTGAAATATATTCAGGTACAAATGGTGCTGTCATCTTGAGCTACAAGTTAGAAAGTTATTACTTTTAATATGCCACTACCTTAGGCCTCTACTGTTATGTAAAAGAAAAATAACCTTGTGTGACAGTTTAACATTGATCGATGTGCCTGCCAAATGCAAAGAGATAAATAAGCAGGTGATGAATAAACAGCACTTCAAGTAAAGACATTACGCTGCATGCATAAAACGACGCCAGGCACCTAGGAGCTGTGGGTGGCCGAAGGTTAGCCATTTCATGCCCACTCAGTAAAGCAGACTTAATCGCTTCCAATATTTTCTGTTAAAAAGCGCGCTTAATGAGCCAATTTCACAAGCCCAGAGAAACTGATTATTATCTCCGAGTTCCAACTGAGTTGGTTGTTTTCCAAGAGCCAGTTTTTCCTTGACGGGATAAAAACCTTTTAGAAAAAAAAAAAAAAAAGAGAGAGAGAGAGAGAGAGAGGGGAGAAGGAAAGAAAGGAGACGAATAAAAAGGCGAGCGGGGCGGGCGCGGGTGGCACTAGATGGCAGCGTTGCTCTGCCGGCCGCGGCCGCGTTGCCTTCCCGGGTCCTTGCCCCTCCATGGAGGCAAAGCGGGGCCAGGGCTGCCCCATCCAGCCTCGGAGAAGATGAGCAGCCTCCAATAGTCCTCTTGTGAAAGCCAGCGACATACTTTGGGGCAGAGATGACAACATAGCATGAATTTTAAAGTTATGCGAGGGTCTGGCGCTCGCTGGATCAGAGCAAACCTCATTTCCAAGGGTGCTGCTCCTGCTTTTGGGGAAGAAAAGGAGAGGAAGCTGGGTGCAACAAAAAAGAGGTTTTGCTTCGTCGCACCCATGTTCTTCACAGGCGACGTGCCACTCCCAAGCTGCGGAGCAACACGGCGAAAGCCACACAGGCACAATAAAAGCAACCAGCCCAAAGAAAAACACACACGAAAAAAGCCCCCCCAAACTAGAACTACTGTCACTGGCAGCAGTTAGTCAATCACCACTTAGGAAAGAAACCCCAGCAACTAGACCTTGGCATATAATTGACTCATCTATTAAAACAACAAAAAAAATCATCTGAAGTGAACTGTTGTTGGGTTCTAAATCAGAAGCCAAGTTAATTATTTTTTATGAATATTCATAGAAAACTTGTACAATTTCCAAACTAGGCCTTCAATTACTAATCAGTTAACTAAATAACTGGTATGACTACTGCTCAGGAAAAACTGATTTTTAAATGAAATAGACAAGCACATGGAAGCATTTTAAAAATTAGAAGATGCTGTTGGAAGCTGGATGGTGGAAGTGCACCATCATTTAGACTGTGGGTGCAAAGCAAGGGCGAGCAGAGCATTTTGAAGGCTCCCGCCACCCTGCAGACCTGCTGCGTCGGCAGAAGCAGGGGCTGCTGCTCTGGACCAGGCAGATGCATTTCTCAGGGGTGATTCATCTTGTCTGGTCTCAAGAACTATCTGTGGGCTAAAACATGACTGAGAAACTCTGTAATCGCAATGTATTTATGCTCACTTGACACATTCCGATCAGGAATACAATAAATATTTAAGAAATAGGGGTGCAATTAGACACAAGACACCATGTTTTCCAGAAAAGCAGATCTTTGAGATGTTGCTATCAGGAGTAAAGATGGAAGCAGAGGGTGCTTACGGAGCCCCCATCGCTCCTGCAGAAAATTGGCAAAGCACACAGGACTCAAGAACTCAATACCAACTCATGCACGAGGCTCAGAGCATAGCGGCAACTCTGCATGCCCTCCCTCATTTAGCGGTAAGGGGTAGAAACATCGCAGGCACTGGAAATGCTTTAAAACATTAATAAAAGAATTAAAATTATGCAAGTCCATGTTGTGTATTTCTCAAATGTACAGAAACGGATGTTCTCGCTGATGAAGAACCAACTCTTACCAGGGAAGAGTGACGTGCCCTTCGCTTCATTCCAGTTAGGTGCTCTCTCACAAACTAACATATCCCATACACACTCTACTCTTCCATAAAGCCCAGCCTGTACGTATGAAGACACACTGTTCATTGTCTTTGAAGACTTTTACAGAGAAGTATCTGTGAGAGCGATTACAGACCGACATGGTGATGAGATGTTAAGATTTCATTAGAAACTCAGTTCCACTGTGGATTTTTCTAACCTTCTTCCTGACAGAAAAACAACATTAAAGGCCAATGCCCAAGTCTTCATTCTCCTTGTGATTTCCAGAGACTAAACAAGTCAAGATACATCTGTTAATAACACATGGCAGATTTCTTCATTTGGGCTTAATCCTCAGAAGATATCTAATATCTACTGAAATCAATCACTCCATTGATAGCGAAGTGCCTAAACACCTTTGAGGATCTGGGCCTCAGTAAGAAGGAATATTCTGCTGAAGAGAATACCCGAAGAGAGTATTTGCGTGGACTACGTTAGCTTGGTGAATTTAAGGGGTCTCTCATGTATTTGGCCAATTTAAATTAGATTCTAATTGGTTTCTGACCCAACCAAGAGATAGATTTGATGAAATAAGACTGGTAAAACTCACTTTAGGACAAAGGTTGATTTGATAATCATAATTGCATTTCTACTATATCTATTTTCTTAAGTGTTAGTAGATTTATTAGACTTTTCCTGTATAACCTATGGCTGATTTGCAGCTTCCTTGGTAATTTCTTAGCAGGCAGCAGCAATTTCTTATATCTTCAGTAATGTCTTGAATGTACATTTTTTATATTAATGATCTCACCAAGAGAAAAAGTGTACCGTGAATGCATGATGGCCATATGGAAAAGACAATGAAGTTTAGTAATTAAAACTGAAAAGGGAAAGAACTATGCAGTAATTAGAACACTGATTAATCAGCTGATAATTTTATCTTGATTAATGCTGCTGATTTTCCTCTTCTTATTGACCTAGGAAAGGTAGGTTTAGACCAATTAAATATAAATTATTCC
This sequence comes from Apaloderma vittatum, assembly GCF_000703405.1. Taxonomy (NCBI): domain Eukaryota; kingdom Metazoa; phylum Chordata; class Aves; order Trogoniformes; family Trogonidae; genus Apaloderma; species Apaloderma vittatum. The sequence continues at coordinate 96,158 of NW_009695358.1, read as the reverse complement.
CTTTTTTCACATTCCAGGCAGATTCCAGTGTTCTAAGTCATACTATGTTTAAGATGTAGCACTGAATTGCTCTTACTAAATTGGGCAGCTCAACAAAAGGTAAAATAAGGTTTATGTTCCAAACATGCTGATGCTTTTATCTAGGGCAGAATTGGACAGAATTGGTTATTTCACTATTATCAGGGGAATATTAAAATTAGATTAAATTGCAGTGGAAAAAAAATAAAATACTTTACCTGTTTTAAAGCTGTATCAGTAGGAAAACTAAAAAGATTCGTTCGTTTTATTGGGCCCAAGATATGGATGCATAACGTAGTCCTGAAACTTAAAGAAAAGGTTCTATATTAATGCTCCGATTTCCCTTCATGTGCAGAACTTTATTATTCATGGGGGAAAAGTGTTGCCAGTACCAGTCTTGCTCCCCTGTCTGTTCACAGACCATAAACAACACCACCTATTCTTGCTTTCACATGCACAGTTAAGGGATTAGAGCTACTACTTCTAAGCCCTGCAGCAGCAGCCGAAGGAATTTTATGTATAGTCTCATTCCATTGCATTCATATGTGAAACAGGGAATTATTTCTTGGGGGAAAGCACCAGCACTTCACAACAGCAGATGCCATCCTTTTGCAGCTACAAAAATACAGATGCTAAAGATACCAGCCTTTCTCAGAGATAAATACCTGACAAGTACAGAAAAGCTCACAAGCAAAATGCAGGTTATCTCAGTTCTGGAAATTCAGAGGGAAAGCGCTTCTTGCTAGATGTGTACTGTAACTTGCTGTGGTAAGAAAGCACTGCAGCCCAAGGAAAACAATCTCCCTGCGCCTCCTTTATGGATCACCTCCAACCCTAGTGTGCTCTGTGATTTCACACATGCCAGCTCCTTCAGTTTTGTACACTGAAGTCGACATGAAGATTAGCAAAAGTGTGGAAAGGTAAATCTACAACCCCACACCTCCAGTACATTTCTCATTGTCTGCTTTCTCTTTGCTGGATTTTGAGATGGCAGAGCTAAAACACACCTGTGTGCGATGACAAAAAAAAGCTGCTGTTTAGCCAGTATTTGAGAGAGCAAGGGGAATCCCACAGACCCAGAGCTGAGGATTTCAGCTGACAAAAGACTCCTCTTTCTCCATCATCTGCACTACTCCCCTCAGTACTGTCCTTACTGTATAACGAAAGAGCAAGTAGAATTATTTATAGCAAATAAATGATCCAATTATTTAACACCTTTTTTCTCGTCCTGCGCTTTTCATAAAGCAAACCTTTTTCACTATTTGTGCAACACTAATCTAATTCTGCAAGTCAGTTTTCAAGTGTATTTGACCACTCAAAAAATCATAAGGCACTGTTTTCTTTCTTGGATGGAATTACTCAACAGGGCTTAATGAATTATTAAAAAAAATAATGACCACACTTAATGAATTATTAAAAAAATAATGACCACCCAGTAGAAAATGTTTTGTTTGTATATAAATAACTTATCAACACACACATTCAGGTATGCATAAGAGAAATATGTCTTCCTGAAGCAGAAGTAACCAAACCAGGAAAGTTCAGAAGCCAAAACAGAGATGGAGAGCTTTCACATTATTAGATCAAGTCTGTTCATTAATCTCTCTTACCATACCGTGTTCTCTGGCAGGGGAACAAAATAAATGATCTAGTTTGGATCAAGTGAGTGAAAATGAACAGATCAACCGTGGGATAGCAAATACCTCAGCACCACGCCACCAGGTCAACCTCAAAGTATGCTGATTGTACCAAAAAAAAAAAAAAAAATTACTTTTGTAACTGATTGCCTTTATGTTAGTAATAATCCAAAGCCCACTACTTTGCAACTTCTTATGTATGCTGCTAATACTAAATATGCCCAAAGATCGCCTCACTAAGGCGATAAACCATGCATCAAAAGAAATCTTGGTCTGCAACTACATGTATTTGCTCTGTGGCTAAACGAAAAAAACCAAACAACTTTCCCTTTACAGACATCCAAATTTTAGAGTCACAAAATTAAAAAATGAGGTATAGGTGGACATAAGCCTAGTATGAATTTCCATTGCTAAACAAAACCAAGAAAAATAAATACATCCCATTAATTCCGTTTCCCAGATGTCTCACTACATCCTAGCTACTCTCTGACTGTTTCTCTCTGGTTATAAGGAAAGGAACGTGCACTGCTAAAGATAGCCTGTGCTTCTTTAGAAACAGACAAATGAAGGTGCCTAAAAGTACAGCTCAAAAAGTTGGATTCAACATTTTATGCGTGTGGCCTTACTTAGAAGCACTCATGAACTGCCAATTCTTGGGCATCTCAAAGTTCAGCATTTTAAAAATCAGGTCACTACATCTAAGTATGGATTTTTCAGTTAAATTTTAAGCATCACAGTTTGAAATGGTGCTGGACTGTGTTTAACTAGCTGGAAGCCCATCTAGCTGAGAACACAATGTTTCTTCAACCATAGATGTTCTAAAACAAAAGGAAGCCAAGAATTTGAGAAACAGTAACATCAATTTTCAACTATAGCTAATGCAACTACTGACCAAATACAATTTTCTTGAGAAAAAAAAAAAAATCAAACCACAAGACATGAAGAGATGCAAAATACTAATTCACCTGAAAGTAAGGCCGAATACATGAGAATCACTGCATCACCATTCCTTATAATTCCTTTTGTGCATTAACCCTACAATAAAGGAGAAGAAACAATAAACTAAACTCTTCCCACATTCTTACTTGTTGGTAAGCTTTCATATGTGACTGAGAGCACAATAGAGTGATATATGACGAAGTATAATTAGTATATTAGTTATCAAGTACAACTATATACTGGTAATATCACAAATGCTGAAAGACCATGAGGAAAATGGAAAAAATACAGCAACTGGATGGACTAGTTCTAGTAGTTTGAAAAAATGCACAGCATTGTGGACAGTGAAGTGTTAGCTTTTATATAACTATTTCAACAAATATTTTCAACAAAATGACTAGATATTGTGAAATTTTAATATTAAATGAGATTTGCAAGACTGATTGTCAGTGCTGTTCTATGAAACGGCATAGTATCACCAACTTCCTTTAACAGAAGCATGTTTTAGATCACAAATTAAATGAAAACTGAAACGTTCCTGTTTCAAAAAGCTTTAGATGCCTCAAAACCTAATCAGATATAAATTGGCAAAGGAATACAAACAACTTTCAGAAATGGAGAGATGTAAATTTCTAGCACTTATGCTGTCAATTATATTAAATAGTTGAGGACTTGTCTGAAATTTTCAAACCTTTGCTTTAAAAAAGTCAAGACATTTTATGCAGAGCTTATGCCATGGTCTTGTTCTCGATAACTCTCTGATTGCATTACACCAGTCGCAAGCTTTTTGGTAAAGAAGCTACTGAGACGTTCCAACACTGTCTCCATCAGTAATAATTTTGATGTGTTAAGGGCAAGAGTATTAGACTGAACTTGATGGCAGGATCCGCTGATACACAAGGCAACAGTGATTCCACTTAAAATTAACAGTAAAAAAAAAAGTAATTAAATTAATAGTAAAACAAAGGGAATGCTACCAACTGGAAAGGTTGGAGCAAGAAACTCAAAGAAAATAAACCAATAATGCTAACCAGAAAGGTATTTAAAGTTTAGAATGAATGCCAATAATTTTTTTATTAACGAGACTATACAAAAAGTGAACAACCATCTGATTTACCAGACCTGGAAAACAAATAGAAACAGAGCAGCAACCACATCGATGTGTATTAAAAAACTACTTTTTAAATCATCACAAGGTTGATGACACTCAATAAAAACTTTATTAACACTAAAATGAAAGCAAGGATGTTGCTCAAGATCCTGAAAAATATTGTATCTGATGCAGTAATTCAGATTACAATGTACCAGATATATGACTGAAATTAAGAGCAGATGTTTATGCATTCGGTCAGGACAGAAGATTGCTACAAACCCATGTAAAAAGCCAACACGCGAGGCCAGGCTCTAGGACTGGCAATCCTGCTGAGCTCCTCTGGAATTTTACCAGACAGAAAACAGAGACTACTTTGGTTTAGCTAATAAAAGTGTTTCAAGGTAATGAAAAGTCTGTGTAATCAGCAAAGAAAACACTGAAGTTAATTTCATGAGGTTGTTGATAAACTATAGAGAGTAAGAACAACATTATAAATCAAACAAATATAACAAATATTCTGAAATAAGGATGAGAAATGACCAGAGGACAAAAAAAAAAGTGCTATACTAGTAATTTTTCACAAATAGTACCAATCGGATGCATTTGGTGCCTGTTATTGTACAGAAATTAAAAATCCCTAAGTGCAAATCTTCACAGTGAAGCCAAGTCACGAAGACTTATCCAGCTCTTGGTAATGCACCACACAATTTTTTCTTCGTTTCATCACTTGTGTAATTCCATACAAAACAATGTTACATGTTAGCAGCTGAGAAGATAAAACAAAGGACATCTGAACAAAGAATCACCGGAACAGAGGAGTCAAGTCTAGAAAAATTAAAAGGTGATGACTTAATCTGAGGGAAATTCAACAGTATAAACAAAATAATCTGTGATCTTAACATCCTGTTACAGGTTAATTGAGGTATAGACTCACAGATCCTAATCTTGTGCCAAGAATTCCATCTGATAAATGATGGGTAGATATGGTAAAAAAGCACGCATGTTAATATAGCAGCTACCAAATCTACTTCCTAATGTTTATAAGATTACCAGAGCCAATGGGAATTCCAGAGGGTCTCCAGGACAAACCTCATCAGGAAGGGATGCTCCAGGTCTGGACGAGAATGAAAGGAAGGAGACCTCGAGAGACCCAGAACTACAAAACAGTTGCTACCAAATCACAGTTGAATGATGAACAATAGTTCACATTGTCCACCTGTGTTGCACCGATAGCTAATGGGTTACATTTGGAGACGAACCCATTAATTAAATTGTACGGACCTGTAACTTTCAACAAATATTCACTTTCACGTGTACAGTAAGATGTTTCTCACTCATGGAAAAAACAGCATTTGAGTAATTTCAAAAAACCCTTTCTCTCCCACTCAAGAGCTAGTGGCTTTCCAGTCCCCTATCAACTCTTGGGCAGTTTTTAGACTTCAGAAATTGCATTCCTAAATAATATAACATCATAGAACATTTCTCCTCCAGAAGAAACAAACCACACCCTACATCTTTCAACGAACACATCTAGCATTCACTTTCTAACATTTTCGGTAGTTCACAGCTTTCAACTAATGGCACCATGTTCTCCTACTGGCCAAACAGCTTAAGCTCTTCACTCCCAGCATCATTGATGGCTCTTCTCCAGTCCCATCAGGATACCTTTGTTCAACTCACAGCTCCTGGCTAACTGAACGTGCCACAAAACCTCTACAAAACTCCAACTTCTCTTTCCAGCAAATCTTTTTCCTCCCAGTCCCAGTAACTGACAAATTCAACACCTGGGCACGTTCGCATTTCTCCTAAAAGCAGCCATGATTGCCCTTGGTCAAAATTATTCTGTACTTTTCTGCAGCCCCGACAGCACTTTTCACAGCCAGGATTATTCTCCACATTGTTGTCTGCAGTCAAAGTCACTCAAAAATTCCTATGGTCCCAGCAGCACTAAAAATACATAACAGCCTCCTTACAATAATGGCTGTGAATCACAGCATTCCTCAGCTGACATAAGTAGTTAAAATAGTTTAAAAAAAAGTTAAAATAAAACTTTTTAAAAGTTCAAGTGAAAAATGAAAAAAGGTTGAAAAGGACTCCCCTACCGTCTAACAATATTAAAGTCTGCCTCAAATTTACAAACGTACTCAGCAACATCAAACGCGCCGGCTTCAAACACACGCGGCAGCTTCAAACCTGGCAGCTTCAAATGCGGCAGCTTCAAACACACGCGGCAGCTTCAAACGCGGCAGCTTCAAACACTTTTGTGGCAGCCATCTTGCACACGCTCAAAAGAGCACAACCTTAGAAACCTTAGGCAGGCACCTTATCCACTAGGCTACACAGAGGCTTTGTTACAAAAAAGAATTATTGGAATTTGCAGACGTTAAATTAGCCCGTAGAGGGAGCTCACACCGTCCCATAAATGTACCATAATTGGAACATACTGTAATTTAAAACATTTCTCTATTAAGCTCTCTGTAGAGAGGCTACAGAGGTCAAAGTAGAGCATTCCTTACTTCACACCAACCTCTGTGTGCCCGTCAAATTTCATTCAAATTAGACTCCATTGACCACGTATTTTGTAGCTCCAACAAACAGAAGAAGTGTTTGGCCATGTATTCTCCACAACAAGCACAGCTTCTCCTAATCATCGTTCGCGCCTGATGTTGGAACAAGAAAGTCTATGTCGAAACGTGAGAAGAACAAAGATCCGTCGGTCGGAATTGTCATGGCAATGCCCTCGATCTCCCCACACGTTCCTTCTGTTCAGGCAAAGATGGGATCGCTCTTTTTATAACTTGACTAGAGCTGCTTCGGTGTCTCTGAGGTTTCTGTGCTACATGCAGTGCTTTCAAAGAGTATTATAATAGTGATATTCGAAGGTTGATAATGGAAATTGTTCACTACCGGATGTTCTTTAATGAAGCCACAAGTAAACAATGACCTAAATTCCTCTGGAAATGTGGAACAGAATGACCATGCTATAGAAGAACGCATGCAATAAATGTGAAGGGAAAAGGAATCTTCTAATTCTGTATCACAAAAGATACACAGGGAAGAAAGCCATACCCTCAGCCGGAAAGGTTCCGAACACACAGACTGATTTACATCATGCAAACCGAAATGGCAGAGCACACTTTGTCTGTGTAAAGGAGGTTACCTTCCCTGCACAATAGAGCAAACCAGTGGGCAAGGAAGGTAGAAAAAATGTTAGCAAAGAGAGATTTTATTTGACTTCACATAATTTGGGACATTCTAAGCATTTCACAGAATAAGCAGAATTCAATATTAAGTTATATTTTCTACAGCTTAACAAAGCCAGCTAACGTTTCATTCTTGTGGTGGCTTTGGAAGCACCAGTGCCTAACATCTTTCAGAGATTTGGTGCCTCCCATTTTGCAACAATAATTTTTAACATTATTTTAATTCTCTTGGGTAAAATATGATTGTTCAGACAGTCACATACCCAAATCATCAAGACCCATGAAGGAAGAGGTTATTAATATGACACATCAGAGAAGGAACAGCCTTTTTACTTCAAGCTTCCTCTAGCATTCATATAAACCTTGCTAGATTGTGCTGTTTCACAAGCATCCAGCAAAATCATACCCTTTCTTTTCACCTCTGTGCACCCCATCTGCCCCAAAGCCAGAAGTTATCTTTACGCTAATTAAAGCAAACCAAACCATCCTTCCCTACCTCTTCCCCCCCAAGTATTATGTGCTAGTGACATATCTGAATACATTTCAATTGGTATAAATTTCAGCACCTTCAACTTTGGAATTCAAAACTGAAGATCCTGTGTTACACCCTTTCTCTCCCTGTAGCCCTTGCTCACTCAGTTGCTTCACAGACTCCTGAAGGCCACAAATTCTTCACACCGAGATTAATCCAGCTGAATGTGGTCAATTAAGCATGTGCTTTAGCGATTTTCCTGGAGTGGAGGAAGAGTCAACTCCATGAGTGAGAGCTGCAAAACAGAGATAGTTTTTGAAGTAGAATATTTAATAAAGCAGTAAGAAAAATTTGGAAAGCCATATCACAACAAGGTGTGCAACGATGGAGAAAGCTCAGCAGTTAATTCTAACAAGGAAAATACCAAGTACTTCTCACAAACGTGGGTGTCTATCTACAGGGTCAGAAACTTTCAGGTGCTTGCAAATCCGGCCTGAAAATCCAGAAAGAACAAGACTTTTAACATGATCCAAAATGTATTTCCAAGGTATAAAGTTAGTATTTCCTACTGTATTTTCAGAATTCCTGTCACCATTCATCTTTGAAAGCAGAAGGTGCAGAACTAAGAAAAACTTGTTTTAAAAACAAAGGAGGCACTTTTTTCCTACTTTTTGAAGAGCTCTAATTAAGGATTAGCTCCAGTTTTAGCTGTAGGTCTGGATAAATAAACCCTACACAGCCGGTTAATCCATCATTACTGATCCAGTGCAGTCTCACCCACAGGTGTCAGTATAAAGTTTTGGGAGCTGACCCTTCCCTGCTCTTCTCACAGAACTTGTGTGAAGGGTTATACATTCAGCTTTCTAGGAGACTCACATAAAGAACAAATCCATTTAGGTTTGCTGGTTAATTTTCCCCCCTCTAGATTTACATCTATCTAAATTTGATTTCTTGCTTAGTAACACAACCTTGTTCAATTTCTCCTTTGAAGTGGTTATGTAGAACTTTAGTTTAACACACTAAATGAAAAATATTTCCACTTTTACACCTTAAAGCAGCTACAAGAAGAAATAAAACTATGTGAAATAGAAATTAATAGCTAATAAACTTCACAGAATCCAAAGGAAACCTGAAATGAGAGCCCAGAGATAAGACTGTGAGTCAGTGTCTTTTGTGTAAAAGCTCTGTTCTCCATCACTGCATCCATTACCTCCCGGGATGCAGACTGAATAGAAGACTAATGCCTGTGGGGAAAAAGGGACCAGGCTATAGTTTAAACAAAGAATACCACGCCTGCATCTGCCATCCTTTCTTGAGTCCTCCCAGGTACGGTGCTTGTATGTCCACACAAGTCTTGTAAACAGCCAGCTGCTAACTAGCGTTAACTTCGGGAAGAGCATAAGAGAGAGGTAGATCAGATGTGTGGACTTATTTCCCCAACATATTTCTCCAAGCCTCCAGGAATTTGCTGCTCAGGAATTTTCTGAGGCAAGGGTAATTTCTGTGCTTACCAGCTCCCTCTGTTCTTTCCGACTGCTCTGTGAACGTCTGTAAACTTCTAGCATTCACAAAAGTTACGTGCATGTGTGAGAGGTACTCCCAGAACACAGAGGCGCCAGACAAAATGCAGTCATTTACTATTGCTTACAAACCACTGACTTGCTCTGCATTTCTGTGCAACAGCCTATGCCTGACTGGGACAGATTCTGAAGAGTACTTCGTAAGTATCTCCAAGAAATAAATGTAATTATTTAAGGGCGCCTGATTGGCATAAAATTACAAGAACTGCAGACAAGACGATTAGCAGAACCATGCCTTCCTGGCCACCAAGCTCTAGAGCTAAGGAGCTGCATGAGGTCTCCGACCTCTGTCGGATATCACACTAGCCTAGACAAGATTAAGTGAATTTCCTAACAAAAGAAATTCTAAAAGCGCACATAACTGTAAATTTGCCACAAGCTTTTATTAAGCCAGCTACATTTCTTTCCAAAGCTGTGGGAGCTGAGGAGTCAGGCAACACTGGAGTTGCAGCTGCACAAATGATCATCTGGGCTGTAGCACCTGAGTGTTGAGAGAAATTTCATTTTCTGGCATCTTCTTTTGTTGTTGGTTTTTTTTTTTGTTTTGTTTTCTTTACAGGTTAAATGTGAAAACCCAGAGAAACTAAGTAATGACTTCTCTTGTATACACAGTATGTGCTGCTTATGTTTAGGGACCATCTGTGAATGCATTTCATGCAGCAAACATTCCTCATGTAATAACAATGATCTGAAGACTGAAATTCATTTCTTTCTTTAAAAGTAAATAAAAAAAATTCCATTTCAGTTGCACTGCTAGAAGCCTGGAGGTCAGTTTATTCTAAGCAGGCGTCACTGATGGCGGCAAAGAGATATTTTAAGAAAGCTTATTTGTGTACACTATCCACAGGCCATCCACTTCAACTATTTATATGAATTCTTCAGTTAGTATATAGCTGGACTAGCAAAAAATGAAAAGCTATATTAGCATTTATCAGACACTAAATATTCATTTTTTTTAAAAATAGGAACCAGTGATTTATCTTTTTTGAAATATATTTGCCACTGTAATATTTTTTAAAGCAACTTTTTAGATACAGTCTTCATATTTTGATACATAAATTCATCTCATTCATAGGATACAAGCAAGAATAAAATAAAAACTTTCCTGTTAAATATCATTACAGTGCAGTAATAACGTTTCTAGAATGCAGTTTAAACACCATTTTCAGTGTATGATTCCATTGTCCTGACACTGTAATCTCATCTCAGACGCTGTATGGAAATTGTAGCATTTTTGCCTATTTGTGTTTCTGCCTCTTACCAGGTATTTTGACTCTACTTCCATGCAATTCTTTCCATCTTCACTTTTATTAGACGGTTGAAGAGGGTTTTGTTAGGTTTTTGTTTGTTTGTTTTTTGTTTGTTTTCCTCTTAGCACTGCAAAGGCTACATTTTAGAATAGAATGCTTGATATTTGCACTGTTTTTCCCTGAAATCTACTCGGCCAGTTTTGGGGGGATTGGTTTGTTTGTTTCTGTCTTAATAGCTCAATTTACAGCGGGGTCTGCACAAATAGAAAACAGGAACCTGCCCACACCTTCCACCTACTGCATCTCACAGCTCCTTAATATACATGAAACAGTTATCAATATTCAAAGGATTACTTGTATGTTAAATGAGTGAAAGTTGGTGGAGGTAGCAAACCAATGTGTGTAATTTTACTGGCAATTTTGAAAGTGTGTGTTTTGCAACACTGTATTTTCCATGTACTTTAATACAAGGAGATTTCTCAGTGCTACAAAAGACACTCATTTCACTACGCAGAAGCGGACCAAAAACATGTCCAAAAAACCACAGTAATGCTGGAATGATTCTATCTATCTAGAATGACCACAAAGTCAAAACAAGAGGGCAGCAGCCTACAGCCTTCAGAGAAGTTGTCTAATTTCTGTATTTATAAAGTGCTTAGAGCTACAAGCCCATAAAAATAATCATTATTCCTTCTCATTCTAGTCACTAATCAGTCCACCTGCACACTTGCAGATCACTTTTTCCAACATAACAATACCTGTTACTGTATATCCTGACTAAATGGATACTGCAAGTCAGCCTTATGTGCCGTTTACAGTTCTAGTAAATCTATCTGCAGATTATTAACTGCAGCTGGAGACATTGATTCTATACCAGAAATCATCCTTCACCACCGAATCAACTAGTCCAACAGCAAACATAAAAAATAAATTATCAGAGTGTCTCATTCATAATTATGCACTTATTCTAAACCAAATAAACTAGCTGTTGATAGTAAAGAATTCTGCTGTTTATATTTAAAATAGTCTAAATCTAAAACTGTGATCATAGGAAGGAAAGGTCTATAAATAAATACACAATAGCAGCCACATTCAGCAACTGTTCTAGAACAAAGTTTGGGCTGGCAAAACTCTGGGGTCAGATTCTCCTGTCATTGATTGCTATTTCCTTTGGTAATAGCACCACTAAAATCAATAAAATTACATGAGGGGAAAGCTGAATCTGCCTTCTAGTGTTTCATAAAGTTGGAAGACAAAATTAATGGAAAGCCCTAACATAATATAATTGACATGAATGCTACAGACTCTGTCCCACACACGGATCCATCAGCTTTGGTTTGCCGGCACAATAAAATGTTTTTGGAGTACAAGGCTAGCTAGCAAAGGCAGAGAAGTGAGAACAATATGAATGTCAGAAACAGGAAAAAATATCCAAGAGTTAAACTAATAATATCTAGAAAATATTAATCTTACAAAGATGAGTGTAACTAAATGTTTGCTCTATCCTTAGTATCAGTTTAGAGCATTTGTAACCATGGAAGCCGATTCCAAAAGGAGTTATTTTGTTTTCTAGTATTGCATTTGATATCATGAGATCTGAATTTCAGCAGAATCAATTGGTCTCCCCTCCTCCTCTCTTTTTTTGGAGGGAGAGGGGAACAGGGAGTTGTAGTGGGGTTTGGGTTTTTTTTTGGTTGTGGTTTTTTTTTTTAATGTGTGTGTGTAAATCAGATAAACCATATACTTTCTGCTTATCTGGCAAGACTTTTTAAAAAATCAAATCAGACCTTAAGGCCAGGTCTCACTGAACATCCTTATTAGAAGGGAAGCTGGCATCCTTAAGACAATTACCACTGATATATGGAATCATACATATTAACTCAGTCATATAAATTGTTCTTGTGGCTGTTCCTGAGCTGAGGAAACAAACAGGTTTAATGCGGTTTACGTTGTTGAGTGGGATCAGTTGGTTGATTGCTGTGGAGGGAGAATCATGACTCCTGCTTGTTGTATGTTCCAAAATCACATCAAGTTTAGCATACATAAAACCGCTTCTACTCTTGGGAAATATTTTTCTTTCAATACAGTTTTAAGGATTGGCAAGACTTTCATTCTTATTTTTGCCAAAGTAAAAATGTTGTACCAGTATTTTCCCCCTCTCTCAACTCAAATTCCCGCACTTAGTTATTGGAGCCCCTGAAGCAGGACAATCTGCTTTCAACAAGGGTGTTGCATCACTACTGAGTATATAGAGGCTATGTTTGTGCATTCAGATTTTAGCGTTTTCCAGAAAAGTTTTTCGGTTCCAAAGTAAAACAGGAAGGAATTTTTCCCAGGATGCTGTGCACCATTTGGATAGATTTTAAGGTTTTGACAAGGTTCTTTAGAGGAGAG
>NW_009695358.1:65340-83541 GCF_000703405.1 Apaloderma vittatum | reverse complement strand
AGTATAGCAGGAATGGCTGGTGCACACCAAAAGGTAGTTGGCACGTTTTTAGAGATTTCCAAGATAGTTTCTTTCCTTTCACTTTCCCGCTTTCAATGTTTGTTATTTTTCCTTTTTACTTCAAACCTCCAAGTATTTCAAACAGGGAGTTAATATAATGGTTTTTAAACAAACCATTTGCCCAACCTCCATGCAGACAGAAGTGGGGGGGAAGTGCACTATTCATTATTAAAGGTTACCATCATTCTCTCGTTGCAGCAGCAGAGCAAGATTTAAAATCAGTGCTGATGGGGAGCAGTGACTCAGTGCCACCAAAATGATGACTATTACTACAAGTTTCCACTACCAAAGGTGTCTAGTCAAACCCCGCTGGACAAGTCTCTACAAAAGGAGAGAAATGGTGGTCATGCAGAAATGTAACGAGTGCAAAAGATTTCAGAAGTAAAAAAATTAAAAAAAAAATAAAAATAATAATCAGTTAGTACAACAGCTATCTGCAACACAAAATTATCTGGGACAACTATTTATGTAGGAATACTCCCACAAGAATCCTATTATGAAGGACCATACATTAAAATTGTTCTAATGCACTATTTAATACATCACAACTAATATAGAATGTACGTTCATTGAGCTAATAGATTTTCTAAATCCAAAACTAAGTCCTGAAACATGTAACAGTAGTGCTGTCTTAAATTAACATTCGAAGGAAATAAACCTGCTGGAATATTAAACTTTCTAGATGTCTACTGGATTCAGTGCATTATCTTTCTCCAATGCTGTCCTATCGAATATGTGTAAAAATACTTTTCTGTCTATATTTTTATTGAGATTTGGGGCATTTAGTCTGAACTAGGAGTTCTAACAGTTACATATTAATATTTATTAGGATTCTGTATTTTAAAAACCCAACCCCACATAGCATTAACTTAGGCAGTTAACTCACGTACATCTCCTTCATCAATACGATATTGAATTTTGAGAACAGCTTCGAGTTGTTAGGACAAACTTCCCCATATTCAACATATCACACACGATTGAGGTCCCAGCATAACATCTGGGGTTGTTTTGGATCCCCCGAGTAGGCCTGGTCTGCTGCAGGTAGCCACAGGTAGGTCACACACAGCCTGTGCATTGTACTGCGTCATTCCTTGCAGGTGTTTCAGACACTTGCAAGCCAGTATGTTTGGGCACCCGAATCATTCTCACTACCAAAGGATGAAAGATAAGACAAAGATGCAGCAGCACAGCAGCTGATAAAATTGACACACACAGTACTTGAAGAAGGTGTAAGAATTATACAATTTTAGTTTAAGGGTTTTCTCATACACTCCAAAGCACACAGAAACGGCAGCAGATTTCAAATGTTGCTTCCCACCACGTCCACCTTGAAGCGCAGAGAGACTGAGGGGTTTCTAGGGATGCCCTAAGGCTGCAGGAACATCAGCTTGGCTCTAAGTCCTCTCAGCTAGCAAAGCACGAGGTGTCAGGCTCTGGACACAGAGTCAATGCAGCAACCACCTCTGATTGAATCTGAAACGCTACACAGAAAAAGAGCCCCTCAGAAGCTGCCTCATATGGGTAGGTAACAAGGCAGATCTTCACAATGCTATGAACACAAGTCATTTTGCCATCTTTATGAGTTTATGGCTACCCTAATGTTTTCCAGTGCACCTGTAGAGATGCACAGGAGTTTAATTCACTTCTTCTCTGTGTTTTTTTTTCTCCATATCTGAAATTCTTTTTAGTCTGGAATTCTGTCTTAACACACCAGAGATTGATAGCAAAAGGTGATTATGTCCATGATATGTTTCTAGTTTAAACTGAAGAACTATCTTTTGCATGAAGAGAGACAGAGCGGCAGAGAGAAACGTACATCTGGATAACCAACAATAATAGTTAGGAATCAAATTAGCTTACAAATAAGACTCTTTTTCAAAAAAAATCCCACAACCAATCAACAAAAAAAAACCCCAACAAAATTACATAGATAAATATATGTTACATATGAAATGTGATATATCCCTCAGCCTGTCAGCCCTCAGGGAGGCTGGCTGCCAGGCTTAGACCAACTTTGTAGACAGCAGAACCGCCCCGGCCCCAGGGCTGCAAGAACAAAGCCTGCCCCCGTCTCACGTGCAGTAATATATATGACAGTATTTTGGGTTTAATAACTTCCGTTTGACACGTTTTACCTCTAAGAAGCACTCCATACTTTTAAGAAAGGTCACTTAGCTCTGTCTGGGAAATTTTCAGTCATAAGGAAGTAGGTGTAAAAGGCCTATTTCTTTACATATGTACGCTGCGAAGGGGAGAAAATGGGCTGTTTTTTCGGAAGAGACAGAAGTAAAGGTGACAGTTTAAGTATTAGAGGCAGAATGACCAGTAATGTCATTAATGTAAGGTATTCTCCAGCTAAAAATCGATTATGCAGTCGTTTCTCAGGAAGATCACTTATGAACTCAATTCAGGTAATTTTTCATGTCCTACAGGTGGAAGCCATGCTAATAGACGGAAATGAGGGCTCTCCCCAATTGAGGATGTGAATGTTAAGGAGAATTAAAAATTCTTTCTATGGATGAACTGATTGAAACACCTGTGACAGGCATCTCTGAAGGGCTGATTTAGCTTTAAAACGGAACTCAGCCAGACTCTTTTGATTGCAGGGTATACTGCAACAAAAGCTGCTTTATCTATGCAGCCACTCAAACCTAAACAAAATACCTTTTATTTAAAACCCCAAAAACTAGACCATGGCATAAGACTCGGCCCCCTCTCTGAGAATTTACTGTTTGCTGGCTCACTTCTGCTGTCGGAAGGAAGGCTGACCCTGAAATGACCAAACCAGTAGCCTAAACAGCCGTGGAAATAACTTAAGGCATTTTCACCCTCCATTTAGTTTAGATGTTTCTTACTGTTAGAACCGCTATTCCTAGAGGATTAATTATAAATAGTTATCTACTGATATCCACAGTAATACAGTTTGCTTCTGAGCATGCACCACTGAGTTTTATAATGGGTTGTGTATACACTGCAAACGTTAAACAATATTTTCATTGATAAATGACAGGCAACTTGTATTTGCATTTCCTGCGAGATTTAACGATGCAGTGGGATAGCTGGATGGAAGCTGGGAATTAATATTAAGACTTAGTGCCAAAGCCACCTCCAGGACAGCAGGCATGCTGCTTACAAACTGAATGGAATTTGAGCCTATTTACTCTACACTATACTTCGGGTTTTGGGATCAAATGTAATTTGTTCTTCCAATACCCTATGTAAAAACTGAATTGAATAAAACAAGTATTGCTTCAACTCCTCCTTTCTTTCTCCAAATGTTGTTTGCAAAAGGTTCTGGCAACTACCCTGTTTGCCTCGGAGCCCTCCCATGCCACTAGTCAAGGAAAAGTGATGCTTTGCACATGTGAATCGGGAGTGACGTGACTGCTCCACCTTCACTGACTTTTTTCAGATCAGCTCAACATCACATCTGCACACACGTGGAGCTAATCTGCTCCTCTCCATCAACTCACTGCTTTTGCACTTTTGGTAGCTAAAGCGAGTTGTTCACACCAGTAGGGAAATCGGAGCAGAATTAGAGGAAGCAAAGGATCTAGCGAGGTGATCCTGCCCCATATCCATCACCCAGAAAACACTTTGCTCTAATGATGCTTATAACGCTTCAAGAGTCCTCCAAAGCTTTAGAAAAGCCACCGTTACCTAGGACACATCTACTTAAGAGTTAGCTGAAACTTGAAGCTGGGGATGGTAGCAGGAAGAGAACCTTCTCATGAAGGCGTCAGTTTATTATTTGCACAATGTCAAAAACTAGACAGAGAGGAACTGGAAAAATCATTTGCATTTTATTTGCTGAACAGTTTTACTTTCAAAACCAAATTAAGGTACTCCTCTCTCTTTAACGCCAAGTCCCTTCAAGACTACCAGAAAAAAAACTTCCCTTGTTTACAAGCTACAACATATTTCTAAATGACATCATGTATTCCTGCCTCCTCATTTCTCATGGTAACATAGAATTTTATTTTCAAAGTTCAAGGCAAAGCAGTGAAGTGGCCACGCTTCCCACCACATGGAAACTTCAAACTTGTTTTTGGTTTTTCCCTCTCTTCCTGTGAGCCTTGTCCATGGCACAATCTGCTGAATTCATTTTACAGCGATATTTTAGTGGTTTTTCTCTCATAGAATTTTAATGTGTTTAATCTGACAAACTTAAATCTAAAATATGCACAGATCCATTTTTCTGAGCTGTTTTGAAGTCTTAGAGCCCCTGCCTTATATAGTGTCTCTGAAATCAATGCAATTTTAACCTGATAAATATTCTCCTTTCTTAAATTAGAAGAAAAAAATCTCAGATTTAATATTTCCAATCCTCCATAAGTGGACAGACGATGGGAAGCAGTGTCACGGAGAATCAAGACAACCTTCCTAATTCCTAAAAGAAGAACTTAGTATATGGAGCACAAGCATTGACCAAAAATCAAAATGGTTCCTGAACTAATGGTGATACATAATAAAATGAGTTTTCATGTTGGCGCCAGTGGGAATAAAACTGCAAGAGAGGACAAATGCTCACATCTAACCTAAGCCAAGACTTTCCCGGAGGTCCAGACCCGTTGTGGAATAACAGACTGAGAGTACTCTCTAGTGCCTGGTCATTACCCGGCTTGTATCATTACAGAGTGGGCAAACGAGTTGAAATCAAACCTCATTTAAGCTGTGAGAGTGAAACTATGTGCAACCTCAAATTTCATGGTTAACTGTGTGTAACTTCAGCAGTACTTAGGTGCTATCTGGAACCTAACATATGTTTACAGTTGGAAAAATTGACCAAAAAAAAACCACACCTTCGAGAGCACTTGTAGAGCAATTCTGCTCTCAAGATGAAATTCGTACTGGTGCAATAAACCAGTGCAGCCTCAATCCACACACAATATAGAACTTAAATGGAATATGATGGCATCTAAATCTTTACAGTATCTCTACATGGGACAAGTTTCACCAATTTCTCTTCAACCTCATTCATGTGAGCTTAATAAAAAAAAAAAATTTAAATACTTTTGTCAAAAGATATTTTACAGTTTTTTTCACTTTGGCTCTGCAATCCAGCTCATGAGAAAGTTAGCTTACATTTTTTCCCCCTACATTTGTAACCTGTCAATCAGAAGCAATTTTTTTTCCCCCACAGATTATATTTCAGCATATAAACATATTCAAATGTTGAATTTATTTATCTAGTCAAAATCCCTGTCTGGCACTGCTACTTCAACCATCTTAGTGTGAAGCAGATGCAGGCGTTTGATCTAACCCTTTCCCAAAAGCAGACGTCCAAGCATCTAACTTCACTAGAGTGGTTGGTTTTGGGTGGCCTGTGCTAACTGCTCACGGGGCAAGCTGTCCTAAATGCACATTCAAATTTTCAACAAGAAGGTTTGTCACTCAGGTTCCTTTCTCAGTATATTAACATCCCTGCTTAAAACCAATAAATATCAAAGCGAAGCTTTTAAGTACACCAAAATGAAGATTAAACACCACCAGAAGTGTGGCGTTGAAAATAGTATTACTATTATTTCTTTTTTATTAACAGAAGTGTTGTCTTGTGGATAAGGCCCTGGGCCTGAAGGAATTTCGATTCATTCCCTGTGCTGTCACAGACCTTAGCTATGACCTCTAGCAAGTCATTAAATTGCCTTGTCCTCAATTTCCCCCTTTGAAACAGGGAGAGATGCAGCTCCATCTGCACTAAGGGATGTGCAGCCATGAGGCCACACTCATGCACTTCATGCAACACGGCAACACAAGTTGGTGCTGCAGGTACTACAGAGAAGGTGTAATTCCCACTACACTATTAATGGAGGAGGTGTGATTCCTCCTTAGGATCCTTTCTCCTTCAGTTCCTCCATAAAATGGAGATCCTCATCTGTCTTTTCTCCAAAACTTTGTCCAGTTTGCCAATACATCATTTCACACCAAGAGCTTTTCCTCATCACCTACCAGCAAAACACGCCTTATCCACACTTTGAACATACAGGCACCCAATCACATCCCCTAACAACAAACACAACTTTGATTGATCTCTTTCTTACCTTCACATCCACTGAAATAGCTCAATAAATAGCACCTCTCCCAGCCAAAAGGAGGCCCTGGTGCACTGTTACTCAGAACCACCTCCCACTTTCTGGTACTAGAGATCACTCAAAGGTGTGTGTGGCCCCAGGGCTGCAGCAGCCAGTCTCTTTTTCTTACTAACCACCCACCTGTGAAAGTGAAAGGCTCTGGTGTACACCACACCCTGGCTCTTAAACAAATTGCCATTTCCACAAAGGCCACCAATTCTGATTGTCCAAATGGGCAAGCCTCATGAATGCATCTCCTGCAGAATGCAGAATGGCCCTAATGAAACCTGTATCATTTCACTTAAGTGCATTTGTTTAGACCTGAGGACCCATAACAAGGGCTGCAGAAGGAACATATGCAAGGTAAATTGTTCTGTGTCTCAGTAGAAGACATACGCAACGACAAAAGAGGAAAGAAAGAAGTGGTAATTCTGAATTTTTTATCTAGTTGAAAACTGACCTTCCTTAACTTGCAACTGCCTGTAGGAGTCCCAGGACAGGTTGTTCTGACATTCTTTTAACATCGTTTCATCAGCACAGCCAAAACTAATCACAAGAATATTACCCGATGACAGGTGCATTTATTCTGTCAATTAAATCAGATGGTTAAATCGAAATGTGCCCCAAATCTCTCTTGTTTGCATTATCCATATTGGCATTTCTTGGCTGTGGTTCATTGCTGGCTGGAAGTCATCCAGCCCCTGCAGAGTCACTTTGCAATACTGTGCCAGCAAGTTTCCATGCTCTGCAGCAGCGGTTACACCAAGACCAGAGTGGTCCTACAGGACTAACCTGAAATCTTACATTGTTTCATTATGATTTATTTAAGGAAAAAAAAAAAAGAAAAAGAAGAAATCCCTCTCAGTGAAGGAGACTTAGATCAATGCTTTTGAAACGGAAAAGGATATATCACTTCACACCTAACCACTAGTGAGTGACATGCATGAATTAAAAAAGAGAATGGAATAGAGACTTTAAACACTACCAAGCAACTACTACATAAGAATATGAAGTAAAATCTAGCCTCATTTTAAAAAACAAAAGTTTAAAACATAATTTCTGTGAGGGGAAAAAGTGAGATGTTTCTTCCAATCCATCGTAAAGGTGAGAAAATAGATATAATCATGATAGAAATCGGCGACAACTGAAGGACCATCTACTATTACCTAATCACCCAAGAAATCTCCATGTAGAGGCTGAGCTTACATAAAACATTTGCTGCAATAACAGCTGCAGCAGAGCAAGCTAAGGATGCAGCCAAGTTTTTCATTTTGGTTTTGGGACACACATGCCAGTGCATTTCAGTTGAGATTTCTCTTCTCCGCTGTAGTGGTGGCTTTCTACTAAGTAAAAATGACACTTTTTTTTCCAATATTGTACTTGTACGTTTACTTGTCAAGTGCTCAACTCATCCCTTCATCAATGAAGTCATGCTCCCTTTTGTCACCAAGAAGAAACACACTACAGCAAGGTGCTCAATCCCAAGGCAACATTATTTTGGAAGAATAGGTAGACACAGTTTGCGGTTTGAGTCCCTCAAGAAATACCTATCCACTACCCGATCTTTTTCCCAGCCTCCAGCCCCATCCTTTGCCACTGTAACCTTCCCACTTTAGAAGAAGGAATACATGGAAAGACAAGTACATTTGACCCTTGTTTTGTTATACATTTTCTTAACTTTTGCTTGATAGCCTGAAACATTTCCCCTGCACTCTGATTATGCAAATATTCACAAACTCATCCGTTGGTAAAACTGCTACCAAGATAGGTCTCTCCAAGAGTTTCCATATAGCGAGGTAGGTATCTTTTACCACCAGGTTTTTCAAACTTTTTACTTTCTTGAGCTGAGAAAGAAATGCCTTAATCTGGCAATCAAGAGCACCTCTAGAACCCACAGGAAAGTTGATACAAGTTCTGAATAACATAGAGTACAGGTCTATGAAGCATCCATGAGAAATTCATGTGTATTTTCCCTTTCAGTGTATGGTGTCTATCTAGGTAGTAACAAGTCCTGGACAAGCCGTTAGTCAGCCATTTTTCAAAGCATTACATTTCTAAACCATTCACAAGGCTTTAGTTGCTCCTTTTCCACCATGGTTAAGTCCACAAAAAAACTTTGAAACTTAAGGAACGCAACTTACCTTTCATTTGAAGTTCAGCAGTTCAGTGTTAAGCTTAGGGAGACTACAAACCAGGAAAATAGGAATTTATCTTTTTTAATTGTCCTATTTATCCAAAAGACCAATCACATAATGCTGTACTTTAATGCACATATTTCCCGCAAAGCCCAGATTTAGCTGCCCAAGTTGAAGGCCATCTCCGATATGCTGCAGCTTTGTAACCTTGAATCAGACTGCTGTAAGAAGAGTTGTGAGAAGCCTTGCCAGGACCTCCTTGTCTTTACTCTACTTACAGGAGCTGCATTTGTGGTCAGGAGGTCTGACCTCCATCTTCACTTCAGTTATGCCACAGGTGTGCCTGTGCCTGGCCACGTACCTTGACCACACCATCCTGAACTAACTTGCCTTCCTGGTTTCACTTCAGACCAGCTGCTCTGTGGTGGATCTGCCTGGTGATATGTTGCTAACCCTGCTCACCATCACTGGGCGTAGCCTTGTCCCATGGCCAGACCAGAGCTGACCCTGGCCTGCTCAGGTGCTGTGGGACTGACACCTTTATCCGTGAGACCATCGCCCCTACTAGCCTGGCTGTCACCCTCAGCTCGTGGCTTGCCCGGACCAGCCCACCCTTGCTGATCTCTGGCACAGAATAAACTCAGAATTTATTTCTATCTTTAAAAGAAAAAACATTCAAGCAATGACACCTTTGTTCTAAAAGCGTCACAGAGTGTCATTCATGGCAGCACGTTCCTATGAGCGCAGCGAAGTGGTGGAGCAGGGAAGCAAGAAGCCTTACATCAGATCAACATAAGCACAACTCTGACATCCCAATGCATTTTACTGCAGTGGTCCTAAAATAAAGTAAAAACGCTTAATTAACTTTCTATAAATTTCCCATTGTTTGCCTTTCATGTTTCGCCTTACAAAGATCATAACAAGGATCTATTACAGTATAATATCAAGTATGTGAAAATTAGTTCATGACCCATTTTCTGATTGATGTGGTTTCACATTCCAAAGGAAGTTATAAGTTAGTAAATACCATAAGCCTAGTTATGATTATTTAAAGACAGAGATTAATGAAAACTAGGTGCTGATTATTTCATCCTGAGGCCAAAGTCAATCCTTATATCTGTCCTAAATCTAACAGGATGTAAGTACAAGTTTTTGCATGTAAGCATGGAACTGTAAGACTATGGCTTTAAAATGGCAAGCACAACAAGAGAAAGCTATGAAGAACAACAGAACTCACTATTAAGGGTGGCACTGTGCTTATTTTCTCAGTGCTGTGCCCAGCACCTTTTCTTTCTGCTCTAAATTGTTTTGATATTACTACATAATTAATTTATCTTTAAGAAAGTCAGTAATACTCAGCTAAACAAATGATCTTGATTGCCCGTGTGCTTTCATCAGTAATGTCGGTGAGGAATTCTGCAGCATTGTATATTTACGACAGAATTTTAAAAAATTATTTTGCGTGTGCACATGTAGGTCTGAGGATCAACACAAGAGAGTGCTTTAACCACCTGAAAGAAGAGTTGTGTGCATGAATGGAGTTGTAGGCGCAAATAACGTGCTCTTACAATTAATCAGCCACAGAAATTTTAAAACTTAATCAATGGACTCATTAATGGTTTAAAAGTTACTTTTTCTTGTAGCTCCCAAAACTGTGGAAAAAATATTAATGGGTCATTCACATCTTAAACCTCACATATTTTTACCATTTTTAACCAATTCCACTGGTCAGATCTCTCTTAATATTTGAGAAAGTTATTGCAATATAAGGGAATATTTAAGTCGCTCCCAACAACCTAAGGGTAAATTCTGTTTATTTTAATATCACACTAATAGAGTATAAAGCACAATTGGGAAACTGTGGAGTTTAAGCCAGAATATTATGTTTTGTTGCTGAGACACCTTAACAGAGAGTTGGTATAAAAGTTCTCTTCTTATGCAAGGCCATAGAGAGGAAACAGTAAAAATACATAAGAATAAATGGAGAACAAGTAAAACACAAGTCAAAGCATAATTACCCTTTGCTTTCATTACATAAAACCACAGATTTCCTGAGACATTGACTAATATCTATGATTTTAAAAATAATATAAATGCATTAGACATTTAGTCCTCCGCCTTACATAAATTATATGTCTGTTAAATTACACATTGGCTTTAAAAGACCCACAAAACAACAAAAACCCCACCAAATACATGATATTTTTATTTTCTCCTGCATGCCACATCCTTCTGATCTACCAATAAAGCTAATGCCTATTTAGGGGAATATGTTGAGGGACGACAGCACAGCAATATTAAGTAAGGCAACCATATGTTTCCTGATTTTGCCATACTGTTTGCGACTGCCCCTGACTCTTGGTGGATTAGATTCCTCATCAGTTTGCCGGGTGCTGATGGAATGCCTTTTGCAGGTGTTTTGTTGATATAATGCAAAACACAGATTTCCAAAAGCTGAGCTCCCTAAAGCATGAAGCAGCATTAGCTCCTTGTTTTCACTGACGACACAGTCCATGAAGGTCCGCTCTAGGTTCTTACTTTACAAAATTAACTTAAATATCATCATCCCAGTGAATGCCGGCACCTTGAATACCTACAAGAAGGACTAGAATATTCAGATCTGGATGATTTCGATCTTATGTTTTGTTTTCCTTTTAGGTAATCAGTGAAAGCCAGGTGACGACAGGCTGATATTACAGACAGCAAAGATTTTTTTCCAGCAAGATTCCCCATCTGAGGACTGCTCACCTACAGCACAGAGAGTACAACACTAGTTGAACCTTCATTTAAAGGTACCATTCAATTTTCATTCTATTTTTGTCCAGCTTGAAAACCAGCAATGAGGTAAATATGTATGTAAAGCAAAGAAGTATATCAGCTAAAAATCAACACTAACTTAACTCACCATCAGAAATTACTATCACCTTGGGGATGTTTTGTGGGTTTTCCTTGTTCTGAAGATGCCCATGTCCCTGGGCTCATTCTCAACACAGAGTAAAGTGTAGGTGCACAGTGACTCAGAGAAGAAAAAAAGAGGGAGACAATAAAAACAAAACAAGTGGAGAAACTCTAAGTTTATAATTTTTATGTTAATGTGCTGGTAAGAAAAGAACCTCATTTGGGAAGTCATAAAAAAAAAAAGCTTTAGCAGATCTCCAAGTTAGAGCACAGAAGCTTTCTCTGCAGATGGAGGATTTAAAAGAAGTAAAATGATAACCACATAGTCGAGAGACTAGAAAAGAGACCTTGATGTTTGATAGTTGTAATAACCTGCAGAGTGCTCTAATGGCTCAGGGATCAGGTGCAGAACTATAGCAATAACAAGAGCTGAATAATTATCTCAGCCATATCTGTATAACCACAGTCCCAGAGTATGAACTATGTAAGGAGGCTTCTGCTGCCTCTCCAAGATTTCCTGAAATGTTAAATCACTGAATTGGGAGCACTTCCAGCATTAGTACTGCCCAGTTAGAAAGAAATAAAGCCCAGAATCCTCTGGTGGCAGTTCTAATGTCTTTGTTAATTATGAATTATGGGTAAACATGCAGACTCACAGAGGTCACGGCTGTCAGCAACAATACTTTTCAAGAAGGATTTTTATGAGGGTCTTTTTCATTTTGCCATAATGTCCTTTACATATACATAAAACGCACCAAGAATACAAAAAATACTGTTTGTTTTTTAGGGAAGGTGTAATTATTTCTCACTTGTTTTCCAGCCCCTGTACAGTCACGTATCCACTGCCAGTACGACCCAGTTCATAACTAGAAGCTCCTCTGTGAATAACAACAGCTGTACAGTTCCAAGGACCAGGCAGAAGGAGTCACTGGGGCTGGGGTTAGGTTAATGATCAGACACCCCGTTAACAAGAAAGTAGTGGTTTTTGCAGCGAACGGCCAGTCAGGATCCCGTCAGCTATAGTCACCTTTCACACACAACAGAGAAACAAAAGCTGCATACAGTATGCTTGATTAACCTCACTTAAATGGCAATGCTGATCTCAAATCTGTCCCAGGAGTGTATATAAACAGGATTAAAATTATATTATGTGTGGATCCTACCCAACAAAAGCAACTGGCACAAAATCATTTTAATTAGGTGGTAGCGGCTGTAACTCACTCAACTTTGGCATTAATTCTTCTCTGTCCCACCGAAGAACATTTGGGACTCGCTAAATCGCAGAAGGAATAAAGGAGGTTTAGAGATAACATCGGACAATGTGTTGCGGTAATTGTTGTCTAGTTTGTAAGAAGGCTGTATAGAACTCGGAGGACAACATTCAAAGTAACAGTGTGAAATTCCACATGGAGGGTATAATCTCATGCTTTTCAAGACAGGCAACAGACTTGTAACAAATCACAATGGAGGCTTTACACCAGTAATTTTCAAAAGATTCTCGTCTGGTTTCTAAGAAACCCATTACTGCTAGCTGAGTTCCTGGAAATCTCTCCAGGAGTTGAGAAGCCATGAGACCTTCGACAACATGGTCTCAGCGCAGTTCTGAGCCCAGGAAAATAAAGTGTACAAGACATCTTTTCAGGTTTGCAGTCTTCAATGCAATGCAAAAGGAGAACTTTCTTCTAGCTCTAGATACATCCATCCCATTTTCTAAGGAGAGTGTAACAATAAAGTCATACCAAGCACATGACAGTTCTCCTGGGTCTCAAGAAGCTGAGCTCCTATAAACTCTTGTGAGCACATGTACAACAGACACAGTCTAACAAAGCTGCTATATTTTGCATTTATCCATACTCACTTTCACGTTCCAAGAAAGCCAAGTCTTAAATGCAACCTTCCAGAACACAGGGGTTTTTTTTTCCAAATAACGATAAATAATGTGGAAACACAGAAACAAAAACTCTATGAAAATTAACTTAGAAACTTCAGCATCTGTCACAGCACTGTTGATGACAAATTAAGTTTAGTCCTTTAGATTGCAACAACCTTGAATGGATTAAAAGTTCTCAACTCTGTACCGTAACAGAAAATATAGTTCAAGCAGTTGATTAATACCAACCCTCATCAAGTGACAGAAATCTAAACTTGGCCCATACCACTAGAATTAAGAAATTAAGGCCAAAATTATTCTGCCTTTGTTATCAGAGATAAATCTCTTTTTTCCTCCATAAAAATGTTAGCATCTACCTCTCTAAGTTGAACAAAATCTGGCAGAGAAAAGGAGGGGGTAACTAATAAGCCTCTGCACTTTCTTGGAAGCAACAACAGTTGCAGACAAAAAAAAATCAGAGGCTGAAATCCTTAGCACTTTCCTTGGCACAGAATGTAAAACCATGTAATCAGCAATATATTCCATAGGGGGCACATTAGTAACATGGGAATGTCGTAAGTAGAAAAACATCTTTTTCATACCAAAAATATCACTAGCCGGTAAGAAAGATTGACCATTATGTTACATAATAAAAATAAGTCATGTGTACTTGAATAGTTAACAGATGGACTAATTAGAGGCTGAATTATTTGTGGTTTAACTGATAGCTGGTGAAATCAAGGTTACTGAGGAAAATGGACTTGACTTTGGAAAAAACAGAGGGTATTTGCAGGGCTAAGGCAAACTGCTTTTCAAAAGAAAGGGTTAACAAGCAATGAAAGAACAGAATTGCATCTAATTAAGAGGCATACCGAGGCACACAGAGAGAACACAAGGGTAAGCAAATGGCAGAGACCACATTTGTGTGCAATACATAGAGAGGCAAGTGTGGAATGATATGCAGATAACCAGTATAAAGGGGAAGTTGTCAGGGAGGTGAAATAAGCTTCCTTCTTAAAAAGATGTGGGGTTTTTGGCAAAAAATGTTACAAATACATACAGGTGCATCTTGAGAAAAACAAAAATGTGAAGAGGACAGGAGATATCTGTTCAGGGACATCTATGAATAGCAGTATTGCACAAATCAATGACTTGGTTCAAGATACAAAAAATATACAGAGAGAGTGAATTTTAAGAGAGAGAAGTTCAACATCATCTCATTTAAAATAGTTTATTAGCTTTCATGATGACCTTTGGAAATATCTCCTCCCCCTAGATTGCGAGTATAAAAAAGCCCAAGGGAAAGATAACATTGCTACATAGGTAGGTATCATTTTTAACCCCGGAAAAATGCATAAAGGGTCTAAAACACAAAACACAAAGAGTGAGCTGAGAATTATCTTTCTATGCTAGCATTTACCATTACATGTGTGTGGAGCCCTCACATAGCTGAAAACATCACTACGTGAGCCCAGACTATGTTAAGAATGAAAAGGAAATACTTAAAATTGTTACACTTGCAAAACGTTTTGCAGCTGTAGCTCTGGGTCAGCACTCATCAACTGAGTGTAGAATCTACATAGAAAACTCAGGGAAAAAAATTACTGTGTACAGCATCAGCCAGGCTTCAAAACTTATCAGGAAATTGCAAAACATTAATCAAAAGAGATCTAAACTTGGAGGAACCTTCTTTTAGTGGGCACACATTTGACAGCACTCACAAGTAGTAGAAACAAAGCTAAAAGAGCAGGAGGGTGAAATCAGCCAAGTACTATCTATTTCTATAACAAAATTTGACAAGCTCAGATGAGAAGCACAGAGTGACTCAACCTTACAGAAAGCTTCAGAGAATAATTCTAGATGACTGGGCGAAAAGCAAAAAAAAAAAAAGCTGAAGCATCTTCAAGAATACATATAGATACACATGTGTGCATATTGAGACAACAAAGATGAAAATGCTACATGTAAAGGATTCCTGCACAAGGATAACCATGCTACAACAGTCCACAGCGAGAGGGCAGAAACCTTACGCATAATCGACAGAGCCCATTTGGGCATTGGCAAAGGCAAGAAAACAGCCCAAGGTACTTTATTTTAATTGGCCTGGAGTATGCCACGGAAGGTCAAAGGTTAAATCCAAACTCTACTGTAAAGTAAAGAGCTGAAGCACAGTGAAGGCTTCTCTTCAGGTTTGAAATGCACTGATGTAAATACAAGAACAAACACTCAAACACTGGAAGTGCACCATATTCCTCTGGCTTTGGATCTAAGATGGGTGCATTTTTATTTCAGTTCAATGAAAAAGGTCACCCCTTGGTAATGGGCTCCTTTGCACAGAGTTTGGTCTGACACACCGCTGGCGCTGCCTATTCATTAATCACCCCAGGCTTTCAAACAGCATTTCTTCTGCATTGCTAATTGAGTTGCTGGATGACAATGTAGCAGCAATGTAATCACACTTTATAAATCGTATTTATTTGGAATGGGATTCTTGATGGGTTAATATCTCCTAAATAGGCCACGACTGCTCTCATATCTGGGTTGCACACAACACCTAATCCTCCAGCAACGTGTTCTTTAGGTGCACTGGCTCAGTGACTTCTCTGAGGCCGCAGACACACACACACAGGAAAAAACCCATTGTGCTGGAATTCGGTGTATTTGTTGGTCCATAAAAAACAAGAAGAACTGAAGTGGTTGTAAAAAGTTATAGGAGAAGTACTTACAAAAGTAAATTATAAACTGGTTCTAAACAAAGCAGCAAAGCGTTACCTTATATGTACCTTTTCTTACCCCACAGCCAGCGAAGACAAAGCTTTGTAAGGAACAAATTGGATACATCATTTTGCCCACGGCAAAATAAATGCAGGGAGGCTGTCCAGTCTTGTCACTTGATCCTGTTTCTTGGCAGAGACCTTGATCTCGGATATGGCTCCAGAGCTGTTGATTTGTCTCATGTAACCAACTATGCAAATAGTTAATTTTTTCAAGCTGACAACCAAACTTCAAAAAATCCTCACAACAATACTAGTGGCTTGGATCAACCCAAGAATAGTCTTTACAGAAAAACAAAATTATCATTTCACACTCTAAGAAGGAAATTAGAGTTGTTACAAAATGAAAGCACTTTGTTGCAAAATGCAAAAATGAAACATTTCTAGGGTGGGTGAAAAAAATCCATTGAATCTGCACTGAATTCACAAATTATTTTGGCTCCTCAACTTCACACAATAAGCCTCTTGGATGATTACTGCAATTCTTAATTAGGAATGAAGCTGCACTCACTGAATGAGGGCAAGCATATACATCACAGATATTAACACCCTGAGGAGCACACTCTGAGCACCCTTCTTTCTGCACTGACATCCCCCTGCCATAAACAGCATAAATAAAAGTCTTTATCCTGGGAGAGGCCAAGCACAGCCCACGAGACTGGCCTTTACCAGCAGAGACAATACCTAGCCTGCCAGGACAGCTGCCACAGTCCTGCTCCCAAAACTGCCTGAACAGGAGACTGGACATAGCACACCGCAGCTCTCCTTCCTTCCACACTCCTTGAGAAATCTAAAGTATGAAGGAAATGGGGTCTCACTCAGAGTATAGTTAGGATGCAAGCAAAATGAATATTTCCCTTTCCAGAGAAAAGTTTGTATGAGGGAAGAGTCGACAAAAAATATCGCAGCAGCAGGTCCTCAGCTACGGGATTCACTCTGACAAGCAGATGAACGAACACAGAGTAACTACTCTAAAAACTAGATGCCAACACATCTTGTAGATCTAGCTTTTCACTACAGAGTAGCTCAGATGCACACATGCTCAAGTCAGATAGTCACACTTACAGGGAAACAAACACACAGAAAGGGTTTACTCAAGCAGGATGAAAAAAAATTACATGGATGGAGAAGATGAAAAATGTTATTCCCATTTTGAACACTTGGAAATCACAACCAGAGTAAAATTAGAGTAGTTAGACTGACTCTTTAAAATACTCAAAAATAAAGGGGACTCATTTAATGCTTGAATCACATGCTGAACTGAGGTTTCAGACTGCAAGCTGATCTCTCCCAGAGAGCTACCACAGCAATGGCCTGATTCCCTGAAGCAGGACTACATGTGCACTGCAATGACACCAGTACAAGCCAGCAGACAGACAAGGGACCTCGCAGTGCCGCGGTCACAAACTACCTGCCAGCACCTGACGACGCTACGTGAGATGGGAGGCAGCCAAAAACAATGTCAGCTCTCCCCAGAAGAGCACCAGCTTAGTGTGATATTCTTATTGTCTTCTCCTGCTCCCATTTCTTCCTCATTTCTCATTTTTGCTTTATCCCTTTTTTGTTTTTGTTGCCTGAATGTACTTCTAGAGTCCCTTGCCATGGCAACACCTGCAGGTGAAGGCAGAGCTCATCATCTACAAGCTTTGCCAGTGCTGAAGAGGTAACTAATCACTCCACAAGTAGAGAAGTGCTATTTCCAAGATACCCATGAACAATTTGCAAACGTGGGTGTCCCTGAAGCACCCGCTTCTCACAGGTGTTTAGCTTGCTTCTGCAAACGTCAGTAAAAGCACTTTTTCCCCTGTTTGCATCTCATCATGTACCTTGCTTGTGCTACTTCGCACAGAGCTGTAAACTCACAGCTTAATGGGGCTAAGGAGACAAGTCTCTTCTGCATCGATTAATATGTGACAGGCATTAACAATAGGGAAGTTTCTTCAGCGCTGCCAAGGCCCGAGACTTTGCACTGACGCCTTCAGGGGAAGCTCAACCACTGGGACTCTGGATCAAGAAGTGATAAAATCTCCGCTTAAAACGGCCCTTGGGTCTAAATCACCACCTGCAGCCCCAGGTACCACACATGCGCAGAGAAGTTGGAGTGCTGCAGATACACACCATGGCCTTTAGTCATCCAAACGCTCAGGTTGGTTTCAAAAAGAAGCCACTTGGAATCTTAACATGCCTGCCCTTAATGGCAAAACACGGATTTGTTTGCCATGTGGTTGCAAACAGCTGGGGTGAGTAACTTCCAGGATTGGGAATCAGCGTAGACAAACTATCATGCGTCACCTTACTAGAACAACCGTGTCTCAAAGAAGTGTGAGGGGAGATACACAAAACACAAATATTTTGCCAGCCAAAGAAATCCACATTCTTCAATAGTCACCAGC